>NC_041383.1:468000851-468029041 GCF_002162155.2 Triticum dicoccoides | reverse complement strand
CCATGGCCGCCGCCCGGCCCGGTCGCCCGTCGCCCAGCTCCCCCCTCGTCACCGGCCATCGCCGGAGTCCGCGCTGACCTCGCCGGCGTCATCCTCCGTCGCCGGATCTGGAGGTGGACCAGATCCACCAGGCCACCGAACCAAACACGCAAGCCCCGTCCAGGATCTCGTCATCCCTCTCTGTCCGATCCCGTTGACTTTCTCGGAGAGGTTGATTTTCCTCTAAGTCCCTGGTTTTTAACATTATTATGCCATGTTCATCGCATCATAACTCTGCATCCGTAGCTCCGTTTCGTGCGTGTAATCTGTCAAATTGTTCGTCTCGATGAGTACTTCATTTCATTCCATTTCATCATGTTCATTTGAGGTCATCTTGATGCCTGAATCTTCGTTGCAAGAGTGCTTCATAATGTTGTCTGCTGTCTGTTAACAGAACTAGCTCTTTTGTCATTTTTGCCATGTTTGATGTGTGCATCCTATGAGATTGATGTCTACATGTGTTTTGATCTATGCTATGTCTTCTTTTCAGAGGTGCTTACCATGTATTTTTGTGATCAATGTGGTGACTAGCACAAGCATGCAAACTAGGCTTCGTAATGTTGCTGTTTTTAATCCCTGTTCTGCTGTTATTTTGATGCCATGTAAACTTGATGCTACAGAGAGATCCATGCATATTTTGAGATACTTCAGTAAGGATGTTTTGAACATATGGTTGTTCTCTATCCATTCATGCCCCTGGTTGCATTTATAGCTTGCTGTAGATTGTTCATATCTTGCTCCAAACTTGCTAAATGATGTTGCTGTCAGCCTGTTAACATGAAGTTCAGTTTTGCCATGTGATTTCCTAGTGATCCATGCACCCTATGGACTTGCTATTGCCATGCTTAGCTTCACAAACATGGCTTCTTACTGTTGGTTGCCTTGTCATGCCATGTTTTGCTCTGTAGTGAGTTGCACAAGCTCATTAACATGCCTACTTATTGTTGTTCCTGCCATGTTTGAATCTGTATTATGACTTGCCATGTTTACATGGGTGCCATCATTTCTTCTGATCCTTTTTGGCTCATGGTCAGTAAGGGACTTTTGTTATATTCATTTAGTAGATTCATGCCATGCCTTTGTTTGCCATGATAAGTTCCTGTAACATGTTGTTTGATAGCTCTAAACATTGCAACCTGATGTTATTTCTGCTAAAGTCTGAAACTGTTATTATTTGCAATCTTGCCATGTGTGTTTGAGTATGTTCTAGTGATTTCTGGAGATAGCTCAGTGTTCATGTTTTGTTATGCTTTACCTATAAATCATGCCCATGCCTTTTATTTTCTTGTTGAGATGCTGTAGCATGTTGTTTTGATGCTTGCAATATGCCTAGTTGCTGTTTTGGGCAGATTGTTGTTATGACTTGTATAGTGTGTGTGTGTTGAACCGTTGCTCCGTTTTGAGCGTGCTCTATATGAAACTTGCTTGGAATTGCATGTAGTTTCATATTATCATGTTGCATTCATGTTTTGAGGTGTTTGCTTGATGTTTGTATGCATTTTGCATCAATGCCATGTTTAACTTATTTTGCTCATATCTTCTAGGCCGTAGCTCCGAACTAAATGAACTTTATATGTAACTTGACTAGAATCTCGTGTAGATCATCTTTGTGCATCTTAACTTGCTGTTTAACAACTTGAACATAAGGTTTATTCATATCTGGACCAACTTCGAAATTTGCACATGAGGACTTACCAGAATTGTTATATGTTGTTCCCGGCCTCAGTTAAACTTGCTTTGATGTGTTGCTCTTGTATGCATCATCTCTTGCCATGAGTAGCTTCATGTAGTCTTGTCTTGCATCATGCTTGTTGTGCATCATGCCTTGTTCTTGTGTGGTGTGTTGACCATGTTATGTGTTTCTTCTCGATAGTTCCTGTTTTGTTGCGATCGTGAGGATTTGTTCGTCTACGCTGGGTTCGGCTTCATCCGTTCATCTTCTTCATGGACTCGTTCTTCTTCCTTGCGGGATTTCAGGCAAGATGACCGCTACCCTGGATCTCAATACTATCATTGCTATGCTAGTTGCTTCGTTCTATCGCTATGCTGCGCTACCTATCACCTGTTTATCAAGCCTCCCAAATTTCCATGAACCTCTAACCTTCGTCACCCTTCCTAGCAAACCATTGCTTGGCTATGTTACCGCTTTTGCTCAGCCCCTCTTATAGCGTTGCTAGTTGCAGGTGAAGTTGAAGATTGCTCCATGGTGGATAGGATTTGGTTGGGATATCACAATATCTCTTATATTATTAATGCATCTATATATTTGGTAAAGGGTGGAAGACTCGGCCTTATGCCTGGTGTTTTGTTCCACTCTTGCCTCCCTAGTTTCCTTCATACCGGTGTTATGTTCCCGGATTTTGCGTTCCTTACGCGGCTGGGTGATTTATGGGACCCCCTTGACAGTTCGCTTTGAATAAAACTCCTCCAACAAGGCCCAACCTTGATTTTACCATTTGCCTCACCACCACCTACATTTCCCTTGGGAGTAATTAACCCAAGGGTCATCTTTATTATACCCCCCCGGGCCAGTGCTTGTCTAAGTGTTGGTCCGAACTAGAGCCCTTTGTAGCGCCCCCTCAGGGAAACTTGAGGTCTGGTTTTAGTTGTACGGATTGCTCATCCGGTGTTGCCCTGAGAACGAGATATATGCAGCTCCTATCGGGATTGTCGGCGCATCGGGCGGCTTTGCTGGTCTTGTTTTACCATTGTCGAAATGTCTTGTAAACCGGGATTCCGAGTCTGATCGGGTCTTCCTGGGAGAAGGTATATCCTTCATTGATCGCGAGAGCTTATCATGGGCTAAGTTGGGACACCCCTGCAGGGTATTATCTTTCGAAAGCCGTGCCCGCGGTTATGTGGTAGATGGGAATTTGTTAATGTCCGGTTGTAGATAACTTGACACCAGATCCGAATTAAAATGCATCAACCGCGTGTGTAGCCGTGATGGTCTCTTCTCGGCGGAGTCCGGGAAGTGAACACGGTTTTGGGTTATGTTTGACGTAAGTAGGAGTTCAGGATCACCTCTTGATCATTGCTAGCTTCACGACCGTTCCGCTTGCTCTCTTCTCGCTCTTACTTGCGTATGTTAGCCACCATATCATGCTTAGTCGCTGCTGCAACCTCACCACTTTACCCCTTCCTTTCCCATTAAGCTTTACTAGTCTTGATACCCATGGTAATGGGATTGTTGAGTCCTCGTGGCTCACAGATTACTACAACAATAGTTGCAGGTACATGTTGCGATGACCATGACGCGAGAGCGATGCTTGCTTGCGTTGAGTTCTTCTTCTGCTTCTTCGATCAGGGGATAGGTTCCAGTCGGCAGCCTGGGCTAGCAGGGTGGATGTCGTTTGAGTTTCTGTTTGTGTTTCATCCGTAGTCAGATGGTTCTCTGATGTATTGTGATGTTGTATTCGTGTGGCATTGTATGCCTCTTGTATGTATCCCCATCTATTATGTAATGTTGATGTAATGATATCCACCTTGCAAAAGCGTTTCAATATGCGGGTCTATCCTTGGTGGGACCTTCGAGTTCCTTTTGGATAGGGTCGCATATTGGGCGTGACAGCGTAGCAAATGTCTTGTTGCGTCCAAAGTGTCCCATTAGTCCTCTTCCATGAGATTCTTGCAAAATTAACAAACAAAGAGAAGACTTGGGGGTGCAAAGTTTGTTAGCTCTCATAAGATAATCATATTTGATGCAATAGTGTTCCCAAGACGTATGCATCAAACATTTAGCATAAGGAGTAGCAAAAGTAGGATCATGCACATACAAGTCTTTTATGTGCTCAAATCCTATTGCATTCAATTCAAGTTGGGTAATAAGCATGCATCTACGGGAAAGAGCATCCGCCACAACATTTTCCTTACCTTTAATATACTTGATGACATAAGGAAATGACTCAATGAATTCACTCCATTTAGCATGATGCTTGTTCAACTTAGTTTGACCCTTAAGATACTTAAGTGTTTCATGGTCGGTGTGAAGAATGAACTCATAAGGACGGAGATAATGCTCCCAAACATGCAAGTCTCTCACTAAAGCATATAGCTCTTTGTCATAGATGGGATAATTGAGTTGCGCTCCAAAAAGTTTTTCACTAAAGAAAGCTATAGGGCACTTCTCTTGCATTAACACACCTGCTATGCCATAACTGCTAGCATCGCTATGAATCTCAAATGGTTTTTCAAAGTTGGGTAAAGCAAGCAAAGGAGCATGTGAAAGCAAATTCTTAAGCTCATTGAATGCGGTATTTTGGGATGGTCCCCAAGCAAATGGCGCATTTTTCTTACTCAAAGCATGCAAAGGTGAAGCAATGGTGCTAAAATTCTTCACAAATCTACGATAGAAACCGGCTAAACCAAGAAAACTACGCACTTGTTGCAAGTTGGTTGGTTGGGGCCAAGTTTTAATAGCATTGATCTTAGATTCATTGACATGCACACCCTTAGAAGGCATAACAAAACCCAAGAAAACAAGCTTATCGACACCAAAAAGGCATTTGTCCATATTAGCATAAAGGCGCTCTTTCCTAAGAGTTTGCAACACGGTTCTAAGATGGGTGACATGATCTTTGAGGGATTTGCTAAAGACAAGAATATCGTCAAAGTAGACCACACCAAATACACCAATATAGGGTCGAAGAACAAAATGTACAACTCGCATAAAAGTATCCGGTGCTTCGGATAAACCCATTGGCATAATAAGCCATTCATATAAGCCAAATTTGGTCTTAAATGCGGTTTTCCATTCATCACATTCTTGGATGCGTATTTGATAGTAGCCACTCTTAAGGTCAATCTTAGAGAAAATGGTGGCACGGCTAAGCTCATCTATCATATCATCTAGGCGTGGAATGGGGTAATGATAACGCACGGTAATATCATTGATAGGATGACAATCAGAACACATGCGATATGCACCATATTTCTTGGGAACAAGGATTACCGGGACGGCACAAGGGCTCAAACTTTCTCGAACATGGCCGTTGTTGATGAGTTGTTGTACTTGCCGTTGGATCTCCTTGGTTTCCTCGGGGTTGACACGGTAGGGAGCCTTGTTAGGAAGGGGTGCTCTGGGGATGAGATCGATTTGGTGCTCAATGCCTCGTAGAGGAGGTAGACCCGAAGGTAGCTCATCGGGGAATACATCTTGGAATTCGTGCAAAAGAGAAGATAACACTAAAGGTAGATTGTGAGAGGTGTTAGTTTTTGGTGCCTCGTCCTTGCACAAAAGGACATAGTGCATGACACTTGATTGGTTCTCACACACTTCTCTCATCTCACTTTTGGTGGCAAATAGGACTAGGTTTTTCTTGTCGCTCATCGTGGAGGCACTCAATTTGGGCTTGTGGCGCCCACTCTCTTTGTGGTGATTCGCTCTCTCTCTATTTTTTCCACGATGGGTGACTTGCTTGTCAGCAATCACTTGGCTTGGAGACATAGGTCATAAAACGTACTCCTTTCCTTTCATCTTGAAGCTATAGTGATTTGTACGCCCATTGTGGATGACGCCTTGGTCAAATTTCCATGGTCGTCCAAGAAGGAGGTGCCAAATGGACATAGGAATGACATCACACTCCAAAGTGTCTTCGTATGCTCCGATCTTGAAGGAAACTTGTACCATATGCTCGACTTGGATAGTGACGTAGTCGCTTAGCCATTGAACCTTGTAAGGATGCGGGTGCTTCATCTTGACCAATTGGAGCTTGGAGCATAGTTCTTCACTTGCTAAGTTATGGCAACTCCCTCCATCGATGATGACCTTGACGGACCTTCCATTGATGCCGGCCTTGGTATGGAAGATATGGCATCTTTGGTCTTCTTCTTGTTGATGTCGAAGTGTCAAGACCTTGGAGACAACGAGACCGGGGCTCAGATCTTCGTCACAAAAGACTTGATCATCTTCAATTTCGTTCACTTGCCGGTGCATGGCAACTTGCTCAAGGGCTTCCGTTTCTCCTTCACTCATGGAGTCGTATGTACCGGGGCTAGGATCTTCGTCAAAAAAGACTTGATGATCTTCATCTTTGTTCACTTGCTGGTGCATGGCAACTTGCTCAAGGGCTTCCGTTTCTCCTTCACTCATGGAGTCGCATGTACCATAGTCGTTGAAGATTATGGTGCATTTGTTGGTACACTCGAAGGACTTGTGGCCTCAGCCGCCGCATGTGAAGCATTTGAAGGAACTTGTCTTGATGGTCTCATCTGTCGGAGAAGATGATGATGAAGCTCTCAGTTTGAAGTTGCTTGTAGTAGGAGGACGACTTGAGGTTGTCGAAGTTTTCTTATAACTTGACTTGTCGCCGTTGCTTATAGATGGCTTGGTTGAGGTAGAGGGTGTTGGAGCCATTGAAGCTTTATTTTTGGAGCAGCCATAGCTTGATGTCTACTACACAACCTTCTTCTTGTAGACGTTGTTGGGCCTGCAAGTGCACAGGTTTGTAGGACAGTAGCAAATTTCCCTCAAGTGGATGACCTAAGGTTTATCAATCCGTAGGAGGCGTAGGATGAAGATGGTCTCTCTCAAACAACCCTGCAACCAAATAACAAAGAGTCTCTTGTGTCCCCAACACACCCAATACAATGGTAAATTGTATAGGTGCACTAGTTCGGCGAAGAGATGGTGATACAAGTGCAATATGGATGGTAGATATAGGTTTTTGTAATCTGAAATAGAAAAAACAGCAAGGTAACTAATGATAAAAGTGAGCGTAAACGGTATTGCAATGATAGGAAACAAGGCCTAGGGTTCATACTTTCACTAGTGCAAGTTCTCTCAACAATAATAACATAGATAGACCATATAACAAGCCCTCAACATGCAACAAAGAGTCACTCCAAAGCCACTAATAGCGGAGAACAAATGTAGAGATTATGGTAGGGTACGAAACCACCTCAAAGTTATTCTTTTGGATCAATCTATAAAAGAGTTCGTACTAGAATAACACCTTAAGACACAAATCAACCAAAACCCTAATGTCACCTAGATACTCCATTGTCACCTCAACTATCCATGGGCATGATTATACGATATGCATCACACAATCTCAGATTCATCCAACCAACACAAAGTACTTCAAAGAATGCCCCAAAGTTTCTACCGGAGAGTCAAGAACGTGTGCCAACCCCTATGCATAGGTTCATGGGCGGAACCCGCAAGTTGGTCACCAAAACATATATCAAGAGGCACATGATATCCCATTGTCACCACAGATAAGCACGGCAAGACATACATCAAGTGTTCTCATAAAAGACTCAATCCGATAAGATAACTTCCAAGGGGAAACTCAATTCATCACAAGAGAGTAGGGGGGGAGGGAGAAACATCATCAGATCCAACTACAATAGCAAAGCTCAGGATACATCAAGATCGTGCCTTAGAGGGAACATGAGAGAGAACACGAGAGAGAGAGAGAGAGAGAGATCAAACACATAGCTACTGGTACATACCCTCAGCCCCGAGGGTGAACTACTCCCTCCTCGTCATGGAGAGCGCCGGGATGATGAAGATGGCCACCGGTGATGGATTCCCCCTCCGGCAGGGTGCCAGAACGGTCTCCCGAGAGGTTTTTGGTGGCTACAGAGGCTTGCGGCGGCGGAACTCCCGATCTATCTTGATTTTTGATGGTTTTAGGGTACGTAGGCATATATAGGCGAAAGAAGTCGGTCGGGAGGTGCTCGAGGGGCCCACGAGACAGGGGGCCGCCACCCTGTAAGGGGGCGCGCCCTCCTATCTCGTGGCCTCCTCGAGGCTCTTCTGACGTGAACTCCAAGTCTCCCGGATCATAATCTTCCAAAAAATCACGTTGCCGAAGGTTTCATTCCATTTGGACTCCATTTGATATCCCTTTTCTTCGAAATACTGAAACAGGCAATAAAACAACAATATGGGCAAAAATCTAGAAGTCATCAAAAACCAAAGCACTACGCGCATGCTCCTAGGGGTATAGATTTGTAGGAAAAGACCATCGCTCGTCCCCGACCGCCACTCATAAGGAAGACACTCAATAAATAAAATTATGCTCCAACTTCATCACATAGCGGTTCACCATACGTGCATGCTACGGGAATCACAAACTTCAACTCAAGCATTCTTTTTATTCATAATCACCCAACTGGCATGACTTTAATATCACTACCTCCATATCTCAAAACAATTATCAAGCATCATATTGATCATAGCATCCAATTCTTCCTATGATAGTTTTCATTCAAATTACCATGCTGTTTAAGACTCTCAAAATAATATAAGTGAAGCATGAGAGACTAGCAATTTCTACAAAATAAAACCACCACCGTGCTCTAAAAGATATAAGTGAAGTACTAGAGCAAACGACAAACTACTCCGAATGATATAAGTGAATATCAATGAGTAGCTAAATAATTATGCAACTATATGAAGACTCTCTCTAATTAAAGAATTTCAGATCTTGGTATTGTATTCAAGCAGCAAGCAAAACAAAATAAAATGACATTGCAAGGATAGCACAACTCATGTGAAGAAGCAAAAACTTAGGCTCAACCGATACTAACCGATAGTTGTTGAAGAAGAAAGGTGGGATGCCTAACGGGGCATCCCTAAGCTTAGATGCTTGAGACTTCTTGAAATATTATCTTGGGGTGCCTTGGGCATCACCAAGCTTGAGCTTTTGTGTCTCCTTAGTTCCTCTCATATCATGGTTTCTCTTTTTATCAAAAGCTTCATCCACAACAAACTCAACAAGAACTCGTGAGATAGGTTAGTATAAACCAATGCAAAACCTTATCATTTTCTACTGTAACAAATCACTAAAATTATTATTCAACATTGAATACTAAATGCCTCTGCATATTTAATACTCCTATCCTCAAATAGAATCATTAAACAAGCAAACATATGCAAACAATGCAACCATAACAACAATCTGCCAAAACAGTACAATCTGTAAAGAATGCAAGAGTATCAATATTTTCCTGACTCCAAAAATTATGAACTAAAATTACCACTGTAATAAATTTATCAGAGCTTAATATGAAAAAAGATTCAACGTTATACCACTCTCTTACTTTTCTAGGGAATTTTTGCAACAGCGGAAAACTTTCTGTTTTCAAACAGCAACATGTATACAAGCAAAATAAGCATGGCAAAGGCTATCCTTGACATTTTTATTGAAACTAAAGATGCAAAACATTAATCTAAATAACAGAAAGCAAATAATAATGAAAGAAAATTACGCTCCACGCAAAACACATATCATGTGGTGAATAAAAATATAGCTCCAAGTAAAGTTACCGACGAACGAAGACGAAAGAGGGGATGCCTTCTGGGGCATCCCCAAGCTTAGGCTTTTGGCTATTCTTGAATATTATATTGGGGTGCCTTGGGAATCCCCAAGCTTAGGCTCTTGCCACTCCTTATTCCATAGTCCATCGAATCCTTACCCAAAACTTGAAAACTCCACAACACAAAACTCAACAGAAAACTCGTAAGCTCCATTAGTATAAGAAAATAAAACCACCACTTAGGTACTGTAATGAACTCATTCTTTATTCATATTGGTGTAATACCTACTGTATTACAACTTACCTTCATGCCCTCCGATACTACTCATAGATTCATCAAAATAAGCAAACAACACATAGAAAACAGAATCATCTGTATCAAACATATACTTCTGGAACTCCAAAAATTATGAAATAAATGGCTGGACCTGACCAATTTGTCTAGTAATCATATTAAAAAAAGAATCAACCTAAAAGCACTCTCCAGTAAAAAATGGAAGCTAATCTCGTGAGCGCTAAAGTTTCTATTTTTTACAGCAAGATCACATAGGCTTCACCCAATTCCCAAAGGCTCTACTTGGCACTTTATTGAAACAATAGCTATAAAACATGATTACTACAGTAGCATAATCATGTGAACACAAAAAAAACAGTAAGGATAAATATGGGTTGTCTCCCAACAAGCGGTTTTCTTTAATGCCTTTTTAGCTAGGCATGATGATGGCAATGATGCTCACAAAAAAGATAAGAATTGAAACATAACGGGAGCATCATGAAGAATATGACTAGCACATTTAAGTCTAACCCACTTCCTATGCATAGGGATCTCATGAGAAAACAACTTATGGGAACTATAATCAACTAGCATAGGAAGGTAAAACAAGCATAGCTTCAAAACTTTAAGCACATAGAGAGGAAACTTGATATTATTGCAATTCCTACAAGCATATGTTCCTCCCTCATAATAATTTTCAGTAGCATCATGAATGAATTCAACAATATAACCAGAACCTAAAGCATTCTTTTCATGATCTACAAGCATAGAATATTTACTACTCTCCACATAAGCAAAATTCTTCTCATCAATAGTAGTGGGAGCAAACTCAACAAAATAATTATCATGTGAGGCATAATCCAATTGAAAACTAAAATCAGGATGACAAGTTTCATGGTTATCATTATTCTTAATAGCATACAAGTCATCACAATAATCATCATATATATCAACTTTGTTCTCATAATCAATTGGAATCTCTTCCGAAATAGTGGAATCATCACTAAATAAAGTTGACACTCTTCCAAATCCACTTTCATGTTCATCACAATAAGATTCAACATCCTCCAAAATAGTGGGATCACTACTTCCTAAAGTTGAAACTCTTCCAAACCCACCTTCATCAATATAATCATCATAAATAGAAGGCATGCTTTATCATAATAAACATTCTCATCAAAACTTGGGGGACTAAAAATATCATATTCATCAAACATAGCTTACCCAAGCTTGTGGCTTTGCATATCATTAGCATCATGGATATTCAAGGAATTCATACTAACAACATTGCAATCATGCTCATCATACAAAGATTTAGTATCAAACGTTCTATAGATTTCTTCTTCTAGCACTTGAGAACAATTTTCCTTTTCATCAAACTCATGAAAGATATTAAAAAGCCGAAGCGTATGAGACAAACTTAACTCCATTTTTTTGTAGTTTTCTTTTTATAAACTAAACTAGTGATAAAACAAGAAACAAAAAGATTCAATTGCAAGATCTAAAGATATACCTTCAAGCACTCACCTCCCTGGCAAAGGCGCCAGAAAAGAGCTTAGTTGACGGGGTGTGAGTGAGTGCCCCTTACCTAGCCTCCCCGGCAACGGCGCCAAAAAAGAGCTTGATGTCTACTACACAACCTTCTTCTTGTAGACGTTGTTGGGCCTGCAAGTGCACAGGTTTGTAGGACAGTAGCAAATTTCCCTCAAGTGGATGACCTAAGGTTTATCAATCCGTAGGAGGCGTAGGATGAAGATGGTCTCTCTCAAACAACCCTGCAACCAAATAACAAAGAGTCTCTTGTGTCCCAAACACATCCAATACAATGGTAAATTGTATAGGTGCACTAGTTCGGCGAAGAGATGGTGATACAAGTGCAATATGGATGGTAGATATAGGTTTTTGTAATCTGAAATAATAAAAACAGCAAGGTAACTAATGATAAAAGTGAGCGTAAACGGTATTGCAATGATAGGAAACAAGACCTAGGGTTCATACTTTCACTAGTGCAAGTTCTCTCAACAATAATAACATAGATAGATCATATAACAAGCACTCAACATGCAACAAAGAGTCACCCCAAAGCCACTAATAGCGGAGAACAAACGTAGAGATTATGGTAGGGTACGAAACCACCTCAAAGTTATTCTTTCGGATCAATCTATAAAAGAGTTCATACTAGAATAACACCTTAATACACAAATCAACCAAAACCCTAATGTCACCTAGATACTCCATTGTCACCTCAAGTATCCATGGGCATGATTATACGATATGCATCACACAATCTCAGATTCATCCAACCAACACAAAGTACTTCAAAGAGTGCCCCAAAGTTTCTACCGGAGAGTCAAGAACGTGTGCCAACCCCTATGCATAGGTTCATGGGCGGAACCTGCAAGTTGGTCACCAAAACATACATCAAGAGGCACATGATATCCCATTGTCACCATAGATAAGCATGACAAGACATACATCAAGTGTTCTCATAAAAGACTCAATCCGATAAGATAACTTCAAAGGGGAAACTCAATTCACCACAAGAGAGTAGAGGGGGAGAAACATCATAAGATCCAACTACAATAGCAAAGCTCGGGATACATCAAGATCGTGCCTTAGAGGGAACACGAGAGAGAACACGAGAGAGAGAGAGAGAGAGAGAGAGAGAGAGAGAGAGAGATCAAACACATAGCTACTGGTACATACCCTCAACCCCGAGGGTGAACTACTCCCTCCCCGTCATGGATTGCGCCGGGATGATGAAGATGGCCACCGTTGATGGATTCCCCCTCCGGCAGGGTGCAGGAACGGGCTCCCGAGAGGTTTTTGGTGGCTACAGAGGCTTGCGGCGGCGGAACTCCCGATCTATCTTGATTTTTGATGGTTTTAGGGTACGTAGGCATATATAGGCGAAAGAAGTCGGTCGGGAGGTGCGCGAGGGGCTCACAAGACAGGGGGCCGCCACCCTATAAGGGGGGCGTGCCCTCCTATCTCATGGCCTCCTCGAGGCTCTTCCGACGTGAACTCCAAGTCTCCCGGATCATAATCTTCCGAAAAATCACATTGCCGAAGGTTTCATTCTATTTGGACTTCGTTTGATATTCCTTTTCTTCGAAATACTGAAACAGGCAATAAAATAGCAATATGGGCTGGGCCTCCAGTTAATAGGTTAGTCCCAAAAGTAATATAAAAGTGTATAATAAAGCCCATAATCATTCAAAACAGGTAATATAATAGCATGGAACAATCAAAAGTTATAGATACGTTGGAGACGTATCATAGCTCAGGGAAGAGTACTTGGCATACTTGAAGTCATCTTGCACTTGACGTTCCACCTTGGTAGCTTGATGCACTAGCTCGATGAGATTCGAGTATGGTTGGAAGTCGGCGATCTTCTTGATAGGATGATTGAGTCCATTCAAGAAACGTGACATAGTTTTCTCATCATCTTCTGTAACATTAGATCTTATCATGGCAATCTCCATTTCCTTGTAGTACTCTTCAATGCTCTTGGTTTCTTGTTTGAGAAGTTTGAGTTTGTTGAAGAGGTCGCGGTTATAGTAGCTTGGCACAAAACATGCTCTCATGACGTCCTTCATTTGTGCCCAAGTAATTATGGGTGGTTCACCTCTTGCCTCACGGCGCTCAATGACTTGTTCCCACCAAATGAGGACGTAGTCTTGGAACTCAAGGGATGCCATCACGATCTTCTTCTCTTCCTCATAGTTGTGCAAGCGGAAGATTTTGTCAACCTTCAATGCCCATGAAAGGTAATCTTCGGGATCATTGCTTCCGGTGAACTTGGGCATGGTGAACTTAAGCTTGCCGTACGTTGCTCTTCATTGTGTTGGGGTCAAGGATGATGACGTGCTTGACGAGGAGGATTGTCTCCCTCAACTTGATCTTGTCTTGGAGGATTTTGATACGTCTCCAACATATCTATAATTTTTTATTGTTCCATGCTATTATATTATCCATCTAGGATGTTTTACATGCATTTATATGCTATTTTATATTAATTTTGGGACTAACCTGTTAACCTAGGGCCCAGTGCCAGTTTCTGTTTTTTTCCTTGTTTTTGAGTATCGTAGAAAAGGAAAACCAAATGGAGTCCAATTGACCTGAAACTTGACGGAGATTATTTTTGGACCAGAAGAAGCCCACGGAGTATCGGAGATGAGCCAGAAGAGTCCTGAGGCACCCACGAGGGTGGGGGCGCACCCTACCCCCTGGGCGCACCCCCCTACCTTGTGGCCTCCTCGGGGACCCCCTGACTTGTTCCCGACTCCAACACTTCTTATATATACCCAAACTTCCAGAAAGAAACCTAGATCGGGAGTTCCGCCGCCGCAATCCTCTGTAGCCACCGAAAACCAATCTAGACCCGTTCCCGCACCCTGCTGGAGGGGGGAATCCCTCTCCGGTGGCCATCTTCATCATCTCGGCGCTCTCCATGACGAGGAGGGAGTAGTTCACCCTTGGGGCTGAGGGTATGTACCAGTAGCTATGTGTTTGATTTCTCTCTCTCGTGTTCTTGAGGTGGTACGATCTTGATGTATCGCGAGCTTTGCTATTATAGTTGGATCTTATGATGTTTCTCCCCCTCTACTCTCTTGTGATGGATTGAGTTTTCCCTTTGAAGTTATCTTAACGGATTGAGTCTTTATGGATTGAGTCTTTAAGGATTTCTCTCTCTCGTGTTCTTGAGGTGGTACGATCTTGATATATGTCTTGCATGTGCTTATCTGTGGTGACAATGGGATATCACGTGATCTACTTGATGTATGTTTTGGTGATCAACTTGCGGGTTCCATAACATTGTGAACTTATGCATAGGGGTTGGCACACGTTTTCGTCTTGACTCTCCGGTAGTAACTTTGGGGCACTCTTTGAAGTTCTTTGTGTTGGTTGAATAGATGAATTTGTGATTGTGTGATGCATATCGTATAATCATACCCACGGATACTTGAGGTGACATTGGAGTATCTAGGTGACATTAGGGTTTTGGTTGATTTATGTCTTAAGGTGTTATTCTAGTACGAACTCTTGAATAGATCGATCAGAAAGAATAACTTTGAGGTGGTTTCGTACCCTATCATAATCTCTTCGTTTGTTCTCCGCTATTAGTGACTTTGGAGTGACTCTTTGTTGCATGTTGAGGGATAGTTATATGATCCAATTATGTTATTATTGTTGATAGAACTTGCACCAGTGAATGTATGAACCCTAGGCCTTGTTTCCTTGCATTGCAATACCGTTTACGCTCACTTTTATCATTAGTTACCTTGCTGTTTTTATATTTTCAGATTAAAAAAACCATTATCTACCATCCATATTGCACTTGTATCACCATCTCTTCGCCGAACTAGTGCACCTATACAATTTACCATTGTATTGGGTGTGTTGGGGACACAAGAGACTCTTTGTTATTTGGTTGCAGGGTTGCTTGAGAGAAACCATCTTCATCCTACGCCTCCCATGGATTGATAAACCTTAGGTCATCCACTTGAGGGAAATTTGGTACTGTCCTACAAACCTCTGCACTTGGAGGCCACACAATGTCTATAAGAAGAAGCTTGCGTAGTAGACATCAAGCAGTTTCTGGCGCCGTTGCCGGGGAGGTGAGTGCTTGAAGGTATATCTTTAGATCTTGCAATTGAATCTTTTAGTTTCTTGTTTTATCACTAGTTTAGTTTATAAAAGAAAACTACAAAAAAATGGAATTGAGGGTGCCTCATATGCTTCATCTTTTTAATATCTTTCATGAAAATAAGGATTCTGATAATTGTGCTCAATTATTAGAGGAAGAATGCATTAGAATGTTTGGCAGTAAATCTTTGAATTATGAGCATGATTGCAATGTTGTTAGTATGAACTCTTTGAATATCCATAGTACTAATGATGATTGCACTAGTCATGATGAAAATGTCTCTTATAAGAATGTCAATTTTTGTGGAGTGCATAGAGTTTGCAAGTACACGCCAAATAGGGAAGATAGATTTTGCAAGAGGCATAAGTATTTAGAAACTAAATCGTCGCAAGAGAGGCTAGATGCTTGTGCTGAAAATTTAAAATTTCTTTGCCATCCTTGTGAACTTTGCAATGAATGTGATCATTTAAATCCCCAATGCAAACTGTTTCATGATCGTATCGTGTCCAAAAATTGTGATGACTTGATTTCCCTTGCACATCATAATGAACTTAGTTTGCTTTTGGGTTATGAAGAAATGAAACGTATAACTAAGGATATGTCCTTGATAAAGTTCTTGATTTTGATCTAGAAGAAATTTTTATGTATTGTGCGTTGAATTGCATTGAAAATCCTTATATTGCTAATTACATAAAGAAAAGAAAACAAATAGAATATGAAGAGAAGACTAATGAAAGGGAAGAGACTTCCCAATATCCTCCTATTATTTCTTATGATGAATCAGGTAATGAGGAGGAGCTTTCTATTCAACCAATCTCATTAATAAGGAGCTCCAAAAAGAGGATTAAACCCACACATGATGTGAAGAATAAAAAGTAAACACGGAGAAGCAAAGGTAAAAAGGATCCCTCCCAAATGATATTGCTCCTATTACTCACTGTGATGATGATAATTGCTATACTATTGGTGCTATCCATACTATTAATGATGAGAGTGATTATGCTTATGATATGAAAAGGCCCAAGCTTGGGGATGCTATGTTTGATGAGAATGACATGTTTGAGAATATATTTGCTGCAATTAATGTTTGTCCCAAGCTTGGGGATGCTATGTCTAATGAAGATGATATTTTTAGCCTCCCAAGTTTTGATATGAAAATTTGTTATGATGATAGCATGCCTCCTACTTATGATGATTATATTGATGAAAGTGGATTTGGAGAGGTCATGACTTTATTTAGTAATGATTCCACTATCTTGGAAGAGGTTTCAATTGATTATGATGAGAATAAAGTTGCTACCTATCATGATTATTGTGATGATACTTATGCTATAAAGGGTAGTGATGATTATATTTACAAAACTTGTCATGATTTTGATTACCCTTTTTCTGAACACTACTCTTTTAACGTGGAAACAATTTATAGTATTCGAGTCTCTTATGATACTCCCACTATTCCGAATGAGAAGAATTTTGCTTATGTGGAGAGTAATAAAATTTCTATGCTTGTAGATCATGAAAAGAATGCTTTATGTGATTGTTGAATTCATTCATGATGCTACTGAAAATTATTATGAGGGAGGAATATATACATGTAGGAATTGCAATAATACCAAGTTTCCTCTCTATGTGCTTAAAGTTTTGAAGTTATGCTTGTTTTGCCTTCCTATGCTAGTTGATTATTGTTCCCGTAAGTTGTTTGCTCACAAAATCCCTATGCATATGAAGTGGGTTAGACTTAAATGTGCTAGTCATATTCTTCATGATGCTCTCTTTATGTTTCAATTCTTATCTTTTATGTGAGCATCATTGAAATCATCATGCCTAGCTAGGGGTGTTAAACGTAAGCGCTTGTTGGGAGGCAACCCAATGTTATTTTTGTTATTTGATTTTGCTCCTTTTTAGTAATAAATAATTCATCTAGACTCTTTTTAGATGTGGTTTTATGTTTTAATTAGTTTTTGTGCCAAGTAGAACCTTTGGGAAGACTTGGGTGAAGTCTTTGTGATCATGCTGTAAAAAACAGAAACTTTACCGCTCACGAGATTAGCTACAACGTTTTACTGGAGAGTGATATTAGGTTGGTTATTTTTGCAGATGATTAATAGACAAATTACTAAGGTCCACCAATTTATTTCAGAATTTTTTGAGTTCCAGAAGTACACGTTTGATACATATTACTACAGACTGTTCTGTTTTTGACAGATTCTGTTTTCACTGTGTTGTTTGCTTTATTTCATGAATCTATGAGTAGTATCGGAGGGTATGAACCATAGAGAAGTTGGAATACAGTAGATATTACACCAATATGAATTTATAATGAGTTCACAATAGTACCAAAAGTGATGGTTTATTTTCTTATACTAACGGAGCTTACGAGTTTTCTGTTGAGTTTTGTGTTGTGAAGTTTTCAAGTTTTTGGTAAAGATTCGACGGACTATGGAATAAGGAGTGGAAAGAGCCTAAGCTTGGGGATGCCCAAGGCACCCCAAGGTAATATTCAAGGACAACTAGGAGCCTAAGCTTGGGGATGCCCCGGAAGGCATCCCCTCTTTCGTCTTCGTTTATCGGTAACTTTACTTGGAGCTATATTTTTATTCACCACATGATATGTGTTTTGCTTGGAGCGTCATTTTATTTTCTTTTGTTTTGATTGATGTTTGAATAAAATACCAAGATATGAAATTATTAAATGTTAGAGAGTCTTCACATAGTTGCATAATTATTCGACTACTCATTGATCTTCACTTATATCTTTCGGAGTAGTTTGCCATTTGCTCTAGTGCTTCACTTATATTATTTTGAGAGTCTTTAGAAGGATGGTAGTTTGCTTTGGTTATGAAACTAGTCCTAATATGATGGGCAGCCAAGATTGGTATAATAAAAACTTTCATATAAAGTGCATTGAATACTATGAGAAGTTTGATTCCTTATGATTGTTTTGAGATATGAAGATGGTGATGTTAGAGTCATGCTAGTTGAGTAGTTGTGAATTTGAGAAATACTTGTTCTAAAGTTTGTGATTCCCGTAGCAGGCACATATGGTGAACCGTTATGTGATGAAGTCGGAGCATGATTTATTCATTGATTGTCTTCCTTATGAGTGGCGGTCGGGGACGAGCGATGGTCTTTTCCTACCAATCTATCCCCCTAGGAGCATGCGCGTAGTACTTCATTTTGATAACTAATAGATTTTTGCAATAAGTATGTGAGTTCTTTATGACTAATGTTGAGCCCATGGATTATACGCACTCTCACCCTTCCACCATTGCTAGCCTCTCTTGTGTCGTGCAACTTTCGCCGGTACCATACACCCACCACTACCTTCCTCAAAACAGCCACCATACCTACCTATTATGGCATTTCCATAGCCATTCAGAGATATATTGCCATGCAACTTTCCACCGTTCCGTTTATTATGACACACTCCATCATTGTCATATTGCTTTGCATGATCATGTAGTTGACATCGTATTTGTGGCAAAGCCACCGTTCATGATTTTCATACATGTCACTCTTGATTCATTGCACATCCCGGTACACCGCCGGAGGCACTCATATAGAGTCATATTTTGTTCTAAGTATCGAGTTGTAATTCTTGAGTTGTATGTAAATAAAAGTGTGATGATCATCATTATTAGAGCATTGTCCCAGTGAGGAAAGGATGATGGAGACTATGATTCCCGCACAAGTCGGGATGAGACTCCGGACGAAAAATATAAAAAAAGAGAAAAAAGAGGCCATAAAAAAGGAGAGAAGGCCCAAAAAACAAAAAACAAAAAAGAGAGAAAAAGAGAGAATTTGATCTGGGGTTCCTATTCTTGTCACCAGTCATGTGATCTGTACATCAACTATCGAGGACCCACTCATTTGCTTTGGGTTGATCATCCTGCAGATGAATTAGTGCAGCTTACGAACTCATATACTTCATCAGTGAAGAATATGACATCAATTTTATCAGATCAATTTCATCAAGCAATAAAACAGATAAAGCAGTATCAGGACGTGAGAAATGAGGATTCATTTCTTCATGATTAGCCTGCATCCTTTCAGGCATTTTCAGGTCTCCAGCAATTTCTTCAGACGTTTAAGCTCGTCTGGAGACCTGACCCTGCAGAAGAAATTAGTTCTTTTTCTTCACCACCCACATCTGAAGGGATGGCAAAGAGTTCATCACTCTGCGAGCTCCATACGAGAAAGGTGGCATAGAAGCCAGTCCACTTCGTTTCTCATAAGAGGGGTTAGGATAAGCATATGAATAAGCAGAGAAATTCTTCGAAGACTTATGAACATAATGGTTAGAAGAATAATGCTCATATTCATAGCCCTTAGCTCTTCCCTGCGAAACAGAGGTGTTAGCACGATGATGTTCATATGAGTACTTTGATCCTCTTGAGGAATTTGATCCACGTGAGGAATTTGGTCCGTATGAGGACTTGGATCTATATGAAGAATTTGGTCCATATGAAGAATTTGATCTGGGGTTCCTATTCTTCACAGGTGGTGTCATGATGACATTCACCTGAAGATTTTCAAGGCACCTTTTGGGAACCCAGATTTTCTTCATAGGGGAACCGTTCCTGTAGTTAGTGACAACATATCTGGCAAATACTTCACCACTCTGATTTTTGAACAGTTTATAGTTGGAGTCAAATGACTTGTACCCACCAAATAAGGACATAGTCTTGGAGCTCAAGGGATGCCACCGCGATCTTCTTCTCTTCCTCATAGTCATGCAAGCGGAAGATTTTGTCAACCTTCAATGCCCATGAAAGGTAATCTTCGGGATCATTGCTTCCGGTGAACTTGGGCCTGGTGAACTTAAGCTTGTCGTACATTGCTCTTCATTGTGTTGGGGTCGAGGATGATGACGTCCTTGATGCGGAGGATTGTCTCCCTCAACTTGCTCTTGTCTTGGAGGATTTTGATACGTCTCCAACGTATCTACAATTTTTGATTGTTCCATGCTATTATATTATCCATCTAGGATGTTTTATATGCTATTCTATATGATTTTTGGGACTAACCTATTAACCTAGAGCCCAGTGCCAGTTTCTGTTTTTCCCTTGTTTTTGAGTATGCAGAAAAGGAAAACCAAACGGAGTCCAATTGACCTGAAACTTGACGGAGATTATTTTTGGACCAAAAGAAGCCCACGGAGTATCGGAGATGGGCCAAAAGAGTCCCGAGGCACCCACGAGGGTGGGGGGCGTGCCCTACCCCCTGGGCGCGCCCCCTACATCATGGCCTCCTCGGGGACCCCCCTGACTTGTTCCTGACTCCAACACTTCTTATATATACCCAAACTTCCAGAAAGAAACCTAGATCGGGAGTTCCGCCGCCGCAAGCCTCTGTAGCCACCAAAAACCGATCTAGACCCGTTCTGGCACCCTGTCGGAGGGGGGAATTGTTGGGGAACGTTGCATAAAATAAAATTTTCCTACGTTCACCAAGATCAATCTATGAGTTCATCTAGCAACGAGAGAGAGAGAGAAGTGCATCTACATACCCTTGTAGATCGCGAGCGGAAGCGTTCAAGAGAACGAGGTTGAGGGAGTCGTACTCGTCGTGATCCAAATCACCAGAGATCCTAGCGCCGAACGGACGACACCTCCGCATTCAACACACGTATGGTCAGCGTGACGTCTCCTCCTTCTTGATCCAGCAAGGGGGAAGGAGAGGTTGATGAAGATCCAGTAGCACGACGGCGTGGTGGTGGATGCAGCAGGGATCCGGCAGGGCTTCGCCAAGCGTCTACGGGAGGGAGAGGTGTAGCAAAGGGGGAAGGGAGGCGCCAGGTGTCAGGGTGCGGCTGCCCTCCCACCCCCCTCTTTATATAGGGACCCCAGGCGGAGGGGGCGCCAGCCCTAGGAGATGGGATCTCCTAGGGAGGGCGACGGCTAAGGGGAAAACTTGCCCCCCAAGGCAAGTGGAGGCGCCCCCTCCCCTAGGGTTCCCAACCCTAGGCGCAGAGGGGGGCCCAAGGGGGGCGCACCAGCCCACCAGCGACTGGTTCCCCTCCCACTTCAGCCCATGGGGCCCTTCGGGATAGGTGGCCCCACCCGGTGGACCCCCGGGACCCTTCCGGTGGTCCCGGTACAATACGGGTGAACCCCGAAACTTTCCCGATGGCCGAAACTCGACTTCCCATATATAATTCTTTACCTCCGGACGTCCGAACAACTTTCGGTTTGCTGCATACTCATATCTCTACAACCCTAGCGTCACCGAACCTTAAGTGTGTAGACCCTACGGGTTCGGGAGACACGTAGACATGACCGAGATGGTTCTCCGGTCAATAACCAACAGCAGGAGCTGGATACCCATGTTGGCTCCCACATGCTCCTCGATGATCTCATCGGATGAACCACGATGTCGAGGATTCAAACAACCCCGTATACAATTCCCTTTGTCAATCGGTATGTTACTTGCCCGAGATTCGATCGTCGGTATCCCAATACCTCGTTCAATCTCGTTACCGGCAAGTCACTTTACTCGTACCGTAATGCATGATCCCGTGACCAGACACTTGGTCGCTTTGAGATCATTATGATGATGCATTACCGAGTGGGCCTAGAGATACCTCTCCGTCATACGGAGTGACAAATCCCAGTCTCGATCCGTGTCAACCCAACAGACACTTTCGGAGATACCCGTAGCATACCTTTATAGTCACCCAGTTACGTTGTGATGTTTGGTACACCCAAAGCACTCCTATGGTGTCCGGGAGTTACACGATCTCATGGTCTAAGGAAAAGATACTTGACATTGGAAAAGCTCTAGCAAACAAACTACATGATCTTGTGCTATGCTTAGGATTGGGTCTTGTCCGTCACATCATTCTCCTAATGATGTGATCCCGTTATCAATGACATCCAATGTCCATAGTCAGGAAACCATGACTATCTGTTGATCAATGAGCTAGTCAACTAGAGGCTCACTAGGGACATATTGTGGTCTATGTATTCACACGTGTATTACGATTTCGGGATAATACAATTATAGCATGAATAAAAGACAATTATCATGAACAAGGAAATATAATAGTAATCCTTTTATTATTGCCTCTAGGGCATATTTCCAACAGTCTCCCACTTGCACTAGAGTCAATAATCTAGTTACATTGTGATGAATCGAACACCCATAGAGTTCTGGTGGTGATCATGTTTTGCTCGCGGAAGAGGTTTAGTCAACAGATCTGCGACATTCAGATCCGTATGTACTTTGCAAATATCTATGTCTCCATCTTGAACATTTTCACGGATGGAGTTGAAGCGACGCTTGATGTGCCTAGTCTTCTTGTGAAACCTGGGCTCCTTGGCAAGGGCAATAGCTCCAGTGTTGTCACAGAAGAGAGTGATCGGCCCCGACGCATTGGGTATGGCTCGTAGGTCAGTGATGAACTCCTTCATCCATATTGCTTCATGTGCTGCCTCCGAGGCTGCCATGTACTCCGCTTCACATGTAGATCCTGCCACGACGCTCTGCTTGCAACTGCACCAGCTTACTGCTCCATGATTCAACATATACATGTATCCAGTTTGTGACTTAGAGTCATCCAGATCTGTGTCGAAGCTAGCATCGATGTAACCCTTTACGATGAGCTCTTCGTCACCTCCATAGACGAGAAACATGTCCTTTGTACTTTTCAGGTACTTCAGGATATTCTTGACCGCTGTCCAGTGTTCCTTGCCGGGATTACTTTGGTACCTTCCTACCAAACTTACGGCAAGGTTTACATCAGGTTTGGTACATAGCATGGCATACATAATAGATCCTATGGCTGAGGCATAGGGGATGACACTCATCTCTTCTTTATCTTCTGCCATGGTCGGCATTGAGCCGAACTCAATCTCACACCTTGCAATACAGGCAAGAACCCTTTCTTGGACTGATCCATATTGAACTTCTTCAATATCTTATCAAGGTATGTGCTTTGTGAAAGACCTATGAGGCGTCTCGATCTATCCCTATAGATCTTGATGCCTAATATGTAAGCAGCTTCTCCGAGGTCCTTCATTGAAAAACACTTATTCAAGTAGGCCTTAATGCTGTCCAAAAGTTCTATATCATTTCCCATCAAAAGTATGTCACCTACATATAATATGAGAAATGCTACAGAGCTCCCACTCACTTTCTTGTAAACGTAGGCTTCTCCATAAGTCTGCATAAACCCAAACGCTTTGATCATCTCATCAAAGCGAATGTTCCAACTCCGAGATGCTTGCACCAGCCCATAAATGGATCGCTGGAGCTTGCATACCTTGTTAGCATTCTTAGGATCGACAAAACCTTCCGGCTGCATCATATACAGTTCTTCCTTAAGATAGCCGTTAAGGAATGCCGTTTTGACGTCCATCTGCCATATCTCATAATCATAGTATGCGGCAATTGCTAACATGATTCGGACGGACTTCAGCTTCGCTACGGGAGAGGAAGTCTCATCGTAGTCAACCCCTTGAACTTGTCGATAACCCTTAGCAACAAGTCGAGCTTTATAGATGGTAATATTACCATCCGCGTCCGTCTTCTTCTTAAAGATCCATTTGTTTTCTATCGCTCGCCGATCATCGGGCAAGTCTGTCAAAGTCCATACTTTGTTTTCATACATGGATTCTATCTCGGATTGCATGGGTTCAAGCCATTTGTTGGAATCTGGGCCCGCCATCGCTTCTTCATAGTTTGAAGGTTCACTGTTGTCTAACAACATGATTTCCAGGACAGGGTTGCCATACCACTCTGGTGTGGAACGTGTCCTTGTGGACCTACGAAGTTCAGTAGCAACTTGATCCGAAGTACCTCGATCATCATCATTAAGTTCCTCTCCAGTCGGTGTAGGCACCACAGGAACATTTTCCTGAGCTGCACTACTTTCCGGTTCAAGAGGTAGTACTTCATCGAGTTCTACTTTCCTCCCACTTACTCCTTTCGAGAGAAACTCCTTTTCCAGAAAGGATCCGTTCTTGGCAACAAAGATCTTGCCTTCGGATCTACGGTAGAAGGTATACCCAATGTTTTCCTTAGGGTATCCTATGAAGACGCATTTTTTCGTCTTGGGTTCGAGCTTTTCAGGTTGAAGTTTCTTGACATAAGCATCGCATCCCCAAACTTTTAGAAACGACATCTTAGGTTTCTTCCCAAACCATAATTCATATGGTGTCGTCTCAACGGATTTAGACGGAGCCCTATTTAAAGTCAATGTAACTGTCTCTAGAGCGTATCCCCAAAATGATAGTAGTAAATCAGTAAGAGACATCATAGATCGCACCATATCCAATAGAGTGCGATTACGATGTTCGGACACACCGTTACACTGAGGTGTTCCAGGCGGCGTGAGTTGTGAAAAGATTCCACATTTCCTTAAGTGTGTACCAAATTCGTGACTTAAATATTCTCCTCCGCGATCTGATCGTAAGAACTTTATCTTTCGGTCACGTTGATTCTCTACCTCATTCTGAAATTCCTTGAACTTTTCAAAGGTCTCAGACTTGTGTTTCATCAAGTAGACATACCCATATCTACTTAAGTCATCAGTGAGAGTGAGAACATAACGATATCCTCCACGAGCCTCAAAGCTCATTGGACCGCACACATCAGTATGTATGATTTCCAATAAGTTGGTTGCTCGCTCCATTGTCCCGGAGAAAGGAGTCTTGGTCATTTTACCCATGAGGCATGGTTCGCATGTGTCAAATGATTCATAATCGAGAGACTCTAAAAGTCCATCAGCATGGAGCTTCTTCATGCGCTTGACACCAATGTGACCAAGGCGGTAGTGCCACAAGTATGTGGGACTATCATTATCAACTTTACATCTTTTGGTATTCACACTATGAATATGTGTAACATTACGTTCGAGATTCATCATGAATAAATCATTGACCATCGGGGCATGACCATAAAACATATCTCTCATATAAATAGAACAACCATTATTCTTGGATTTAAATGAGTAGCCATCTCGTATTAAACGAGATCCAGATACAATGTTCATGCTCAAACTTGGCACTAAATAACAATTATTGAGGTTTAAAACTAATCCCGTGGGTAAATGTAGAGGCAGCGTGCCGACGGTGATCACATCAACCTTGGAACCATTCCCGACGCGCATCGTCACCTCGTCCTTCGCCAGTCTTCGCTTATTCCGCAGCTCCTGCTGTGAGTTACAAATATGAGCAACAACACCGGTATCAAATACCCAGGAGTTACTACGAGTACTGGTAAGGTACACATCAATTACATGTATATCATATATACCTTTAGTGTTGCCGGCCTTCTTGTCCGCTAAGTATTTGGGGCAGTTCCGCTTCCAGTGACCCTTCCCTTTGCAATAAAACCACTCAGTCTCAGGCTTGGGTCCATTCTTTGACTTCTTCCCGGCAACTAGCTTACCGGGCGCGGCAACATCCTTGCCGTCCTTCTTGAAGTTCTTCTTACCCTTGCCTTTCTTGAACTTGGTGGTTTTATTGACCATCAACACTTGATGCTCTTTCTTGATATCTACCTCTGCCGACTTCAGCATTGAAAACACTTCAGGAATAGTTTTCACCATCCCCTGCATATTGTAGTTCATCACAAAGCTCTTGTAGCTTGGTGGGAGCGACTGAAGGATTCTGTCAATGACCGCCTCGTCCGGGAGGTTAATGTCCAGCTGGGACAGGCGGTTGTGCAACCCAGGCATTTTGAGTATGTGCTCACTGACAGAACTATTTTCCTCCATCTTACAACTATAGAACTTGTCGGAGACTTCATATCTCTCGACCAGGGCGTGAGCTTGGAAAACCATTTTCAGCTCCTCGAACATATCATATGCTCCGTGTTGCTCAAAACGCTTTTGAAGCCCCGGTTCTAAGCTGTAAAGCATGCCACACTGAACGAGGGAGTAATCATCAGCACGTGACTGCCAAGCATTCATAACGTCTTGGTTCTCTGGGATGGGTGCTTCACCTAGCGGTCCTTCTAGGACATATGCTTTCTTGGCAGCTATGAGGATGATCCTCAGGTTCCGGACCCAGTCCGTATAGTTGTTGACATCATCTTTCAGCTTGGTTTTCTCTAGGAACGCGTTGAAGTTCATGTTGACATGAGCGTTGGCCATTTGATCTACAAGACATTTTTGCAAAGATTATAGACTAAGTTCATGATAATTAAGTTCATCTAATCAAATTATTTAATGAACTCCCACTCAGATTTGACATCCCTCTAGTCATCTAAGTGTTACATGATCCGAGTCGACTAGGCCGTGTCCGATCACCACGTGAGACGGACTAGTCATCATCGGTGAACATCTCCATGTTGATCGTATCTTCCATACGACTCATGTTCGACCTTTTGGTCTCTGTGTTCCGAGGCCATGTCTGTACATGCTAGGCTCGTCAAGTTAACCTAAGTGTTTTTGCATGTGTAAAACTGTCTTACACCCGTTGTATGTGAACGTAGGAATCTATCACACTCGATCATCACGTGGTGCTTCAAAACGACGAACTTTAGCAACGGCGCATAGTTAGGGGGAACACTTTCTTGAAATTATTATGAGGGATCATCTTATTTACTACCGTCGTTCTAAGTAAACAAGATGCATAAACATAATAAACATCACATGCAATTAAATAGTAGTGACATGATATGGCCAATATCATATAGATCCTTTGATCTCCATCTTTGGGGCTCCATGATCATCTTCGTCACCCGCATGACACCATGATCTCCATCATCATGATCTCCATCATCGTGTCTCCATGAAGTTGCTCGCCAACTATTACTTCTACTACTATGGCTAACGGTTTAGCAATAAAGTAAAGTAATTACATGGCGTTAAATCATTGACACGCAGGTCATACAATAATTAAGACAACTCCTATGGCTCCTGCCGGTTGTCATACTCATCGACATGCAAGTCGTGATTCCTATTACAAGAACATGATCTCATACATCACAATATATCATTCATCATTCATCACAACTTTTGGCCATATCACATCACAAAGCAATTGCTGCAAAAACAAGTTAGACGTCCTCTAATTGTTGTTGCATCTTTTACGTGGCTGCAATAGGGTTCTAGCAAGAACGTTTTCTTACCTACGAATAACCACAACGTGATTTGTCAACTTCTATTTACCCTTCATAAGGACCCTTTTCATCGAATCCGCTCCAACTAAAGTGGGAGAGACAGACACCCGCTAGCCACCTTATGCAACCAGTGCATGTCAGTCGGTGGAACCTGTCTCACGTAAGCGTACGTGTAAGGTCGGTCTAGGCCACTTCATCCCACAATACCACTGAAGCAAAATAAGACTAGTAGTGGCAAGAAAGTTGACAACATCTACGCCCATAACAGATTTGTGTTCTACTCGTGCAATAGAGAACTACGCATAGACCTAGCTCATGATGCCACTGTTAGGGAACGTTGCATAAAATAAAAATTTTCCTACGTTCACCAAGATCAATCTATGAGTTCATCTAGCAACGAGATAGAGAAGTGCATCTACATACCCTTGTAGATCACGAGCGGAAGCGTTCAAGAGAACGAGGTTGAGGGAGTCGTACTCGTCGTGATCCAAATCACCGGAGATCCTAGCGCCAAACGGACCGCTCCTCCGCATTCAACACACGTACGGTCAGCGTGACGTCTCCTACTTGATCCAGCAAGGGGGAAGGATAGGTTGATGAAGATCCAACAGCACGACGGCGTGGTGGTGGATGCAGCAGGGATCCGGCAGGGCTTCGCCAAGCGTCTGCGGGAGGGAGCGGTGTAGCAAAGGGGGAAGGGAGGCGCCAGGTGTCAGGGTGCCGATGACCTCCCACCCTCCTCTTTATATAGGGAGCCCAGGGGAGGGGAGCCGACCCTAAGGGATGGGATCTCCTAGGGGGGGGGGCGGCAGCCAAGGGGAAAACTTGCCCCCCAAGGCAAGTGGAGGCGCCCCCTCCCCTAGGGTTCCCAACCCTAGGCGCAGAGGGGGG
>NC_041383.1:467957920-468000595 GCF_002162155.2 Triticum dicoccoides | reverse complement strand
GGGGCCCTTCGGGATAGGTGGCCCCACCAGGTGGACCCCCGGGACCCTTCCGGTGGTCCCGGTACAATACCGGTGAACCCCGAAACTTTCCTGATGGCCGAAACTCGACTTCCCATATATAATTCTTTACCTCCGGACCATTCCAGAACTCCTCATGACGTACGAGATCTCATCCGGGACTGCGAACAACTTTCGGTTTGCTGCATACTCATATCTCTACAACCCTAGCGTCACCGAACCTTAAGTGTGTAGATCCTACGGGTTCGGGAGACACGTAGACATGACCGAGACGGCTCTCCGGTCAATAACCAACAGCGGGATCTGTATACCCATGTTGGCTCCCACATGGTCCTCGATGATCTCATTGGATGAACCACGATGTCGAGGATTCAAACAACCCCGTATACAATTCCCTTTGTCAATCGGTATGTTACTTGCCCGAGATTCGATCGTCGGTATCCCAATACCTCGTTCAATCTCGTTACCGGCAAGTCACTTTACTCGTACCGTAATGCATGAACCCGTGACCAGACACTTGGTCACGTTGAGCTCATTATGATGATGCATTACCGAGTGGGCCCAGAGATACCTCTCCGTCATACGGAGTGACAAATCCCAGTCTCGATCCGTGTCAACCCAACATACACTTTTGGAGATACCCGTAGCATACCTTTATAGTCACCCAGTTACGTTGTGATGTTTGGTATACCCAAGGCACTCCTACGGTGTCCGGGAGTTACACGATCTCATGGTCTAAGGAAAAGATACTTGACATTGGAAAAGCTCTAGCAAACAAACTACATGATCTTGTGCTATGCTTAGGATTGGGTCTTGTCTATCACATCATTCTCCTAATGATGTGATCCTGTTATCAATGACATCCAATGTCCATAGTCAGGAAACCACGACTATCTGTTGATCAACGAGCTAGTCAACTAGAGGCTCACTAGGGACATATTGTGGTCTATGTATTCACACATGTATTACGATTTCCGGATAATACAATTATAGCATGAATAAAAGACAATTATCATGAAAAAGGAAATATAATAATAATCCTTTTATTATTGCCTCTAGGGCATATTTCCAACAGGAATCCCTCTCCGATGGCCATATTCATCATCCCGGCGCTCTCCATGACGAGAAGGGAGTAGTTCACCCTCGAGCTGAGGGTATGTACTAGTAGCTATGTGTTTGATTTCTCTCTCTCTCGTGTTCTTGAGGTGGTACGATCTTGATGTATCGCGAGCTTCGCTATTATAGCTGGATCTTATGATGTTTCTCCCCCTCTACTCTCTTGTCATGGATTGAGTTTTCCCTTTGAAGTTATCTTATTGGATTGAGTCTTTAAGTATTTGAGAACACTTGATGTATGTCTTGCATGTGCTTATCTGTGGTGACAATGGGATATCACGTGATCTACTTGATGTATGTTTTGGTGATCAACTTGCGGGTTCTGTAACATTGTGAACTTATGCATAGGGGTTGGCACACGTTTTCGTCTTGACTCTCCGATAGAAACTTTGGGGCACCCTTTGAAGTTCTTTGTGTTGGTTGAATAGATGAATTTGAGATTGTGACATGCATATCGTATAATCATACCCACGTATACTTTGAAGGAAATATGCCCTAGAGGCAATAATAAAGTTATTATTTATTTCCTTATTTCATGATAAATGTTTATTATTCATGCTAGAATTGTATTAACCGAAAACTTGATACATGTGTGAGTATATAGTCAAACATAGTGTCACTAGTATGCCTCTACTTGACTAGCTCGTTGAATCAAACATGGTTAAGTTTCCTAACCATAGACATGAGTTGTCATTTGATTAACGGGATCACATCATTAGGAGAATGATGTGATTGACTTGACCCATTTCGTTAGCTTAGCACTTGATCGTTTAATATGTTACTATTGCTTTCTTCATGACTTATACATGTTCCTATGACTATGAGATTATGCAACTCCCGTTTACCGGAGGAACACTTTGTGTGCTACCAAACGTCACAACGTAACTGGGTGATTATAAAGGTGCTCTACAGGTGTCTCCGAAGGTACTTGTTGAGTTGGCGTATTTCGATATTAGGATATGTCACTCCGATTGTCGGAGAGGTATCTCTGGGCCCTCTCGGTAATGCACATCACTATAAGGCTTGCAAGCAATGTGAATAATGAGTTAGTTGCGGGATGATGCATTACATAACGAGTAAAGAGACTTGCCGGTAAGGAGCTTGAACTAGGTATTGAGATACCGACGATCGAATCTCGGGCAAGTAACATACCGATGACAAACGGAACAACGTATGTTGTTATGCGGTTTGACCGATAAAGATCTTCATAGAATATGTGGTAGCAAATATAAGCATCCAGGTTCCGCTATTGGTTATTGACCGGAGATGTATCTCGGTCATGTCTACATAGTTCTCGAACCCGTAGGGTCCGCACGCTTAACGTTCGGTGATGATTTATATTATGAGTTATGTGTTTTGATGTACCGAAGGTAGTTCGGAGTCGCGGACGAGATCGGGAATATGACGTGGAGTCTCGAAATGGTCGAGACAAAAAGATCGATATATTGGACGAGTATATTCGGACATCGAAAAGGTTCCGAGTGATTCAGGTATTTTTCGGAGTACCGGAGAGTTATGGGAATTCATATTGGGCCTTAATGGGCTATACGGGAAAGGAGAGAAAGGCCTCAAAGGGTGGCTGCACCCCTCCCCATGGACTGGTCCGAATAGGACTAGGGAGGGGGGGCGCCCCCTTCCTTCCTTCTCCTTTTTCCTTCCCTTCTCCTACTCCTACAAGGAAAGGAGGAGTCCTACTCCCGGTGGGAGTAGGACTCCCCCCTTGGCGCGCCCTCCTCCTAGGCCGGCCGCCTCCCCCCTTGCTCCTTTATATATGGGGGCAGAGGGGCACCTCTAGACACACAAGTTGATCATTGATCTCTTAGCCGTGTGCGGTGCCCCCTCCACCATATTCCACCTCGGTAATATCATAGCGGTGCTTAGGCGAAGCCCTAAGTTGGTAGCATCATCAACACCATCGTCACGCCGTCGTGCTGACGGAACTCTCCTACAAAGCTCTACTGGATCGGAGTTCATGGGACGCCATTGAGCTAAATGTGTGCTGAACTCGGAGGTGTTGTACGTTCGGTACTTGATCGGTCGGATCGTGAAGACGTACGACTACATCAACCGTGTTGTGCTAACGCTTCCACTTTCGGTCTACAAGGGTACATGGACAACACTCTCCCCTCTCGTTGCTATGCATCACCATGATCTTGCATGTGCGTAGGAGTTTTTTTGAAATTACTATGTTTCCCAACAGTGGCATCCGAGCCAGGTTTATGCGTAGATGTTATATGCACGAGTAGAACACAAATGAGTTGTGGGTGATACAAGTCATACTGCTTACCAGCATGTCATACTTTGGTTCGGCAGTATTGTTGGCTGAAGCGGCCTGAACTGACATTACGCGTACGCTTACACGAGACTGGTTCTACCGACGTGCTTTGCACACAGGTGGCTGGCGGGTGTCAGTTTCTCCAACTTTAGTTGAACCGAGTGTGGCTACGCCCGGTCCTTGAGAAGGTTAAAACAGCACTAACTTGACGAAATATCATTGTGGTTTTTATGCATAGGTAAGAACGGTTCTTGCTAAGCCCGTAGCAGCCACATAAAACTTGCAACAACAAAGTAGAGGACGTCTAAGTTGTTTTTGCAGGGCATGTTGTGATGTGATATGGTCAAGACGTGATGAGATATAAGTTGTTGTATGAGATGATCATGTTTTGTTGAAGTTATCGGCAACTGGCAGAAGCCTTATGGTTGTCCCTTTATTGCATAAGATGCAAGCGTCAAATAATTGCTTTACTTTATCGCTATGCGATAGCAATATTTGCAACAGCAATAGTTGGCGAGACGACCATGTGACGACACGTTGATAGAGATCAAGATGATGGAGATCATGGTGTCATGCCGGTGACAATAAAGATCATGACGGTACTTTGGAGATGGAGATCAAAGGCGCAAGATGATCATGGCCATATCATGTCACATATTTTGATTGCATATGATGTTTATCTTTTATACATCTTATTTTGCTTAGTTCGGCGGTAGCTTTATAAGATGATCCCTTACTAAAAATTTCAAGGTATAAGTCACTACAAAAAAATACAGTTCCGTGATGATACGTGTTTGTCACAGTAGGTCGTGTTTTTTTGTCATGCATGTACATCCATGACGATTTTATGACAGAATCAAGATAGTCATACCTGTGATGTCGTAGAAGTTTCCATGACATTACCAAAATTATCATCATGGAAGTGTCCACTTCCATGACAATAAATCGCGCGTCACAGAAGTGCTTTCGTCAAGGGTGACCGACATGTGGCATCCACCGTAACGGAATGCCGTTAAGCTATCGGGTCCGATTTTGGATCCGATAACCCGTTAACAGCCTGAACCAATTGGGATTTTCCACGTGTAAAATCATCACTGGCCGCAGGAAACACGTGTTGCCTCACCGTTGGGACAGATGTCATCCACTCATTGGACAGGGGGCACCTATGATAGGTCGACACGTGGCACGGCCCAACAGTGGCCCATTCCGGTGAAAAAGGCCAGCCCAGTAAAAATTAGCAGGCTGGCCCATATAATGCCTACTTGTGTTAGGTCCATTTAAGCCCAGGCCCATACGAGATGTGCCAATTTGGCCTATCAACGGCCCGTTAAAGATTTGACACCATTGCAGCCCATCGTCAGTTCGAGCCCATTAACAGCCCGCTATATATTTGGGCTCAATATCGGCCTGATGAGATTTCGGCCTGTTAACGACCCATTTAATGGATGGTCCAATTTTCAGGATGTACATCTTTCAGCCTTTTAGCGACCCATTTAAATGTTGGGCTAATTTCCGGCCCAATGTGTCTTTCAGCCTATTGATGGCCCATAAATCTGATGGGCCATTTGTAATCGGACCTGAGTTTCGGCCTTTTAGCGGCCCATTTAAGTGTTGGGTTAATTTCTGGCCCGGTGTCACTTTCAGCCTGTTGACGGCCCATAAATCAGTTGGGCCATTTGTAGTCGGATCTGAGTTTTGGCCTTTTAGCGACCCATTTAAGTGTTGGGCCAATTCCCGGCCCTGTGTGCCTTTCGCTCTGTTAACGGACCATAAATGAGTTTGGCCATTTGTAGTCGGACCTTAGATTTGGCCTTTTAACGGCCCATGCCCTTCATGGTCCAATACCAGCCCAGTTTCTCTTTCGGCCTGCTAAAGGCCCACAACACAGTTGGGCCATTTACAATACGACCTGACTTTCGGCCTCTTAGCGTCCCATGCTCTTCATGGTCTAGTACAAGCCCACTGTCTCTTTCGGCCTGCTAAAGGCCTACAATATAGTTGGGCCATATGTAGCCCAAACTTAGTAACGGCCTGTTAACGGCCCGTGAAATAAATTGGGGCCACCCGCTTTGATGTCAGGTTGTTAGCGACCCGGGAGGTAAGAGGGCCGACCATTAACTTTCGGCCTAGTAACGTCCCATTAACTTAATGGGCCCACTAAAGTTCGTACAGGCCAAATTAGATAATTTGAGCCCATTACGACGAGCAATTATGCACAGGACCAAAACCGATCAAGCAAAGGTACGACATATACTGGGAATAACGTTGCACATCCAGCATATATTACAGGAAATTACATCCATTGGGCAATCAAAGATTGATGCCAGTACAAGTAAATGAGCAGAACCTAACCATCTACAACATCACAATCTGCAACCTTAGCACAGATGACGCCCATAAGCATGTGGGAAAGTTCTTGCTGCTTTGCTACACTGTCTATAAAAACATTGATCAGTTGTTGTGTCGCACGACTCTGCACCTCTGATTCATCCACCATTTCCATCATTGCTTCATCCATTAATTGGTTCACAAACATACATTTATTCCGTTGCATTCGAGACACAGGATACTGAACAGATTCAGATGGCAATTTTGGCAGGCTTGTATTATTGATAGTGGAGAGTGTCTCGACCACTTCATCATAACATAAATTAGGACGGGAACCAAATAGATTAATCATGAGTTATTGCCATATTACCTGGCCTAGATTTACTGGAAAGAAACAATGGGGTTGCCGTGCTGTTTTCAGAGTTTGTCTTCTTATCTTCAGCAGCCTGCACAAAATTAACACACTAGCATTGCTATCATTGGCCAAGTCAGATAATAGGAAAGCAACATTGACACAACGAACGTTTGGGCAACTAGCCTACACCAAATTAACACAATATGGCACATCTATCATCAACCAGGTAAGGTAGTACGAAAGCAACATTGACACAATGAATGAATGGGCAACCAGAGAAGCACTACAATTCAGTAATGTGCGTGATATGAGATAGTACATTCATGCAGCTCAGGATGCAAAACTACCAGGCAGTTTTCCTTACAAAAATCAACATTGGCGCCTTTAAAATTTTGCTACAACTAATTTTAGATCAGATAAAGGTTAGATTCACGCTGATTAACAAAATACATGTTGATGTAAAAATATAGTGATATACAACAGATACTTACATCAGCATTGGAGCACAGAGAATTCCCGCAAGATATTTTCCTCGAATATGATCCCAATGGAGGAAGTCTTCTATCGTTTAACCTTTTTTTCTAAAAGAGAGATGGGTAAGAAACATGTAGAAAATATGATTAGAATGCTATAAAATTTCATGATGCGAGGATACACACACGCTTCTTAGAATGGAGTTGACATTCTTTTGCTGGACTGGAGCGGACTAGTTCTTTGGTCACTGGAATCTGCTTATTATCAATGGGAGTTGGGTTTCTCTGTGCTGGAGCAGTATATATGAAAAATGGAGTTGGTTTATTATCTCCTGGCGTTTGGATCTTTTGCAAAGACCTGGTTTGTAACCCTTCAGATTCTAACATAGCCGTCTTCCCCTTGCATGCCTTATATAAAAGAATGGTGATTCAGTTATAAAACATGCTACAACAGAGATGGAATAGGTACTGAAGAATAGAAAGGCATGACAAATTGACATGTATTCCCTCCATCCGGAAATAAATGGATGGGTCTAGGCATATTTCAGTTCTAGATACATCCAGTTTTATCCATTTCTACGACATTTAATCCGGGCTGAGGTAGTATGATGTAAGAGCTAGGGATACGACAGGACAACACAGTAAAAAACACTGAAAAACCCACTGCAGAACCAAAGTATTCAAACCCACTGATATGAGATAGTATACTCATGCAGCTCAGGATGCAAACCTACCAGGCAGTTTTCCTTACAAGAATCAACATTGTGGCCTTTAATCATACATTTTGCTATAGCTAAATTTAGATCAGATAAAGGTTGGATTCATGCCGATTAACAAAATACATGCTTATGTAAAAATATAGTGATATACAATAGGTACTTACATCTACATTGGAGCACAGAGAATTCCTGCAAGAATCTTTCCTCATAAATGATACCATTGAAGAAATTCTTCTATCTGTTAAGCTTATTTTCTAAAAGAGAGGTGGGTAAGAAACATGTAGAAAATATGATCAACATGCTATAAAATTTCATGATGCAAGGATATGCACACGCTTCTTAGAATTGAGTTGACATATTTTTGCTGGACTGGAGCGGGCTAGTTCTTCGGCCACTGGAATCTGCTTATTATCAGTAGGAGTTGGGTTTCTCTGTGCTGGAGCACTATCTATAAAAACTGGAGTTGGTTTATTATCTCATGGTGTTTGGATCTTTTGCAAAGGCCTTGTTTGTAACCCTTCAGATTCTAACATAGTCGTCTTCCCCTTGCATGCCTTGTATAGAAGAATGGTGCTTTAATTATAAAACATGCGACAACAGAGAGATGGAATAGGTACTGAAGAATAGAAAGGCATGACATATTGACATGTATTCCCTCCATCCGGAAAAAATGGATGAGTCTAGGCGTATTTCAGTTCTAGATACATCCTTTTTTATCCATTTCGGCAACATGTAATCCAGACGGAGGGAGTATGGTGTAAGAGCTAGGGATACGACAGGACAACACAGCAAAAAAACACTAGTTGAATGTAAAACTATATGCTAGCAGAATACATACAGAAATAACTAAGGCAACATACACGTGTATGATTGGGAAAATAAGATGACATTGCAACAGAGCACTAGAAAAACACTTCACTATAAAAAAACATGGTATGGGAGACAGATAAAGTACATACTGATGAATAACAATGTATAAGATATTCAGAAGCATGATGTCCAAATTAAGCAGATGGCATTGCGATAGAGTAGAATGACAGTACTTGAATTTGAAAACATGTTATCATGAATGGAATAGGTACTGAAAAATAGGAAGGCATGACATATTTACATGCATGATCAGCATGCTAAGCACATGGCATTGCAACAGAGTAGATACACTCCAGGACATTATATGCATGTCGTACCCATATCACAGGCCAAGTTAGAGTAAGGACCTTGTGGGGTGAAGACGATTCATCATCTTTCTGCAATTCTTCTGAAGAATTCCGTTTACATGTCCCATCATATTGGGTATCATTGACATCAAGGTCTATTGGCCTTTACATTGCTCCATGAGGTTCTTGTGGATATATCAGTGTGTGCAATTATATCTGACATGCATGGAAGACAACTGGTAGTTAGATTTATCTAATGAGTGCCTGTAGGAGACGACATAAATAGTAGGACTTGGGTTAACTAGCAGCAACAGGTTTGTAAGTGCATCTAGTGCCCCTTAGTGATTTTGGTGTATTGAAGACTTATAGGTTAAGGGACTAATGCGTTTGTGAGTGTACATAGGTCTATAAGTCTATGAGGAGTTTGATACTTACAGGAAAAGTCGACCCCTAAAAATGAATATCTTCGACTGAAGATTTTGGTATTTCTGAAGACTTTCACGAAGACTTTAAAAGTGAAGAAATTGGTGTTACCGTGAAGAGTTGATATTCATGCGAGGAATATGAAGCTTGAAGACTTTCGTTTTCATAGTTTTCTTTTTATTTTTCTTGAGTCATAGGAAACACCGTACTGTTAAAGGGGGTCGAGGAAATACTAAGGAAAAATTTCCAAGTGATGCTCAACTCAAAATCCTACACCTACCAAACCCTTCGAGTGAAGCCTTTGGAAATCTCATACAGTTCAGTCAATTTCTTCAGTGACAGAGACGAAGTTCTTCTGGTCGCTAAGGAATTTGTTCTGACTGAGGAGTTTGGAATTCGCCAGTGCGGATTGCCTACACAGTGAGGATCATGATATGCCTTGAGGAATTTGATAGTCAAATTTCCGACCGTTGCTGTGCTACGCGCTAGCAGTCCCAAAATATCTTATCCACCTAACGGTCATATCAGACAAGGGCATTTATATCTTATCATGTCGGGCTGCTCCCTAGGCTATAAATAGCCGCCCCCTACAACCACTAGTTGGTTGGCTGCTCCGAGAGAAACTGACACTTGTCATTTGAGAGCAACCCATCCTCTGAGGACTTTGAGCGAAAATCATCGAGTGAGGAAAAACCCCAAACCCAAACACCTACAAACCCAAAGTGATTGAGCATCACTAAAGAGATTGATCCTGCGTGGATCCTACGCTTGTTACCTTTGAAGACTGTGCTTCTTCCAGACGGTTAGGCGTCATGGTCTAGAGCATCCAAGAGGAATTGTGGATCGCCGAGTGACCGAGTCTGTGAAGGTTTGGAAGTCGCCTGAAGACTTACCACGAGTGATTGGACGAGGTCTGTGTGACCTTAGTTCAAGGAGAATACGGTGAGGACTTGGTGTCCTGAGCTGCATGCTCAGCGACTGGGTGTCCGGGACTACGTGTCATCGAGTTTAAATACTCAGCCGCTCCAACCAGACGTACAACTGAGACAGCAGTTGGAACTGGTCTAGCAAATCATTGTCTTCACCAACCTTACTGGTTCTATTTCCTCAACTCTTTCATTTCCTCATTACTGTGTTGAGTGATTGTTCGTATCTGTGTTTGAAGACTTTGACTAAAGACTTTCTCAATTTCCTTAGTTCAATTTCTTCAGTCTGTTTGTCTTCATCTTGTGTTATCCTGTGTTTACGCTTTCTGTACTCTGTGCTTGTCTTCATTTCATCATGATGACTATGTCTGTATCATGTTATGCTTACTTCTGAGTACTTATTCCGCTGCTAATAGTTCTTCGCTAAGCAATTTCCTCACCGGCAAATTCCTCAGTGAAGAATTTATAAAAATCGCCTATTCACCCCCCTCTAGTCGATATAACGCACTTTCAATTGGTATCAGAGCAAGGTACTCCCTTGTTCTGTGTGATTTTGGTTTAATCACCTGGAGTTCTAGTTATGTCGACCGCAGGTATGATCAAGGTCTCCGCTGGTTGTCCTACCTTCGATGGCACGGACTACCCCTACTGGAAGAATAAGATGCGAATGCATCTTGAAGCAATTGATAATGATCTCTGGTACGTTGTGGAAAATGGTGTTCCCTCAGTCACACCTTCTCTGAATGCTGCTGATGTGAAGAGATTCAAGCAATCATATGTGGCCATCTGAGTAAAGGACAGTATGGTAGAGTGAGTGCTTTGGAAACTGCTAAGCTTATCTGGGATAGGCTCTCCAAAGTAAACGAAGGAGTCTCAACTCAACGTGAGTCTCGTGTTGACGTTCTTCGCAATCTCTTCAACCGCTTCAAAAGACTCGACAATGAAAATGTTCAGCAAACCTTCGATCGCCTCATTGACATCTCAAATGAGCTTCAAGCGCTTGGCACCACTGACATCACCGACCATGAGGTGGTGAAGAAATTGCTGAGATCACTAGATTCCTCATTTGATACTCTCGCACTAATGATTCAAGAGCGAGCTGATTACAAGTCACTAGATCCAGCTGATATCCTCGAGAGGCTAAATACTCATGAGTTCCAGCTTGCTGAAAAGAGAGATCTATATGGTTCAAGCTATGACAAAACACGTGCCCTAAAGGCCAAGGCTGTGTCTGAATCTAAATGTGAAGACTCTGATAGTAGCCTCGGTGATCCTGAAGAATTGAGCCAGGAGCTAGCACTGCTTGTGAAGAAGTTCCAGAAGTTCTCAAGACGTGTTCGCTTTGGAAAATCCTCAAGAAGCAGTGATTCCTCATCAAGTGACTATAAGAGAAGACTTTGCCACAAATGCAAGAAACCTGGTCACTATATTCAGGATTGTCCTCAATAGGAAAAGGAATTAAAGAAGAAGAAATACAAGGATTATAGTTCTGATGACGCTAAGAAGAAGAAGAAATCTTCAAAATCTTCATCATCAAAATCCTCGAAGTCTTCATCTCACAAGAAGAGCAGCTCCAAGAAGGCTCGGGCATTCATTGGCAAGTAAATGGACTCTGAAGCTAAATCTGAGGAACATGAAGAAGAGGAGGCTTCTGAGGAGTCCGAGTCTGGTGTGGCGAGTCTGGCTCTCGCTACTGCTTTCGTCAGCAAGTCTATCTTCAACTCTGAAGAAATTGACCGCACCAACAAGGCCGGCGAAGACAATGATGACTACGCTCCCACCTATTGCTTCATGGCAAAAGGTGCCAAGGTAACAAAATACCCCTCCTCTGAATCTATGAGGATGAATCTGATGAAAATCTTAAGCCCAGTTACTCTAAACTTGCTAAGATTGCTGTGAAACAACAAAAGGCTATTGAAAAACTTCAAAACATGCTAGACAAAAGTAATGATATGTTGGGTGATGAAATGGACCGCACTAAAGACTTAACTAAAAATCTTCAGAGACTTCAGTCTAAGTTTGACAACCTTCAAAGTCATCATAACACTCTCTTATCTGATCACGAGATGCTTTCTTATGAATTTCTTCAAAGAAAGCAAGATCTTGAGAAGCTAAGCGTGAGTTATGAAGATCTTCAGAAGGATCACGATTCATTACTTGCTCAACAAATCAGCGCTACTCAAGAAGAATTTGTTTCTTCATGCTTAAAGTGCATTGAATGTGAATCTGCTAATTCTTCACCTGAATGTTCAAATGCTTCAACTGTTACAAATTCTTCACCTGCCTCGGCTATCACTAATTCCTCATATGAGGACATTGCTAGTACGATGCAGGACTGAAGGAATTATACACGACAAGCATGTACAAAAGCCTCAAAGGGCATCAGATTCTTTGTGATGTGCTCAAAAAGCAGATCCTCAACAGAAACCCTAGGAAAGAGGGTATTGCCTTTGAGAGGAAACTCAATGCTGATGGAACATATTGGAAGCCTGAGCAGTACCCCCAAACCTCATGGGTTGCTGCAAAGGGACCTCCAGTTGATCCATCTAACTTATCTGGCTTTACATGTGAATCTCCTCATTCTTCTGATGAGTCATTTGACTCCAACTATAAAATGTTCAAAAATCAGAATGGTGAAGTATTTGCTAGATATGTTGGGACTAACTGCAGGAATGGTTCCCCTATGAAGAAAATCTGGGCTCCCAAAAGTTATGGTGAAAGTCTTCAGGTGAATGTTCTCATGACACCACCTGTGAAGAACAGGAACCCCAGATCAAATTCTTCATATGGACCTAATTCTTCACATGGATCAAATTCCTCAAATGGGTCAAAGTCCTCATATGATCATCATCGTGCTAACCCCTCTGTTTCACATGGTAGAGCTAAGGGCTATGAATATGCGCATTATTCTTCAAATCATTATGTTCATAAGTCCTCGAAGAATTTCTCTGCTTATTCATATGCTTACCCTAACCCCTCTTATGTGAAACAAAATGGATTGGCTTCTATGCCACCTTTCTCATATGGTGCTCGCAGAGTGATGAACTCTTTGCCACCCCTTTAGATGTGGGTGATGAAGAAGAAGAACTAATCCTTTATGTAGGGTCAGGTCTCCAGACGTGCTTTAAACGTTTGAAGAATTTGCTGGAGGCCTGACAAAAATGCCTGAAAGGACGCAGGCGAATCATGATGAAATGAACTTTCATTTCACACGTCCTCATACTGAAACATCTGTTTTACTGTTTGATGAAATTCATCTGATGAACTTGATATCATATTCTTCACTGATGAAGTATATGAGATCGTAAGTTGCACTAATTCATCTGCAGGATGATCAGCCCAAAGCCAACGAGTGGGTTCTAGATAGTGGATGTACAAATCACATGACTGGTGACAAGAGTCTATTGATGGATGCTCCCTTAACACCGTCACATCTGAAGCACATCATCTTCGCTGACAAAGGCAAAAGTCAGGTATTGGGTCTAGGTAAGGTTGCAATCTCAAAGGATCGGCACATGGACAAAGTCATGCTTGTCGAGTCCTTAGGATACAACCTCATGCCTGTCTCAATGCTTTGTGATCTTGATATGGTTGTTGTCTTTGGAAGATATCAATGTGTTGTGATCATGGAAGCTGACCATTCCAAAGTCTTCGAAGGCTTTAGGAGAGGAGATTTGTATATTGTTGATTTCTCTACAGGACCACAACCAGCCGTGTGCTTACTTGCAAAAGCTTCAGAAGGCTGGCTATGGCACCGACGACTTGGTCATGCTGGCATGAGGAATCTGAACACGCTTGCGAAGAAGAAGCATGTCATTGGCATAGAGAATGTCAAATTCCTCAAGGATCACTTATGCGGAGCTTGTGAAGCTGGAAAGATGACAAAGGCCAAGCATCCAACGAAGACTATCATGACCACTACTCGTCCATTCGAATTGCTTCACATGGATCTCTTTGGTCCTAATCATTATTCTGCTGTTTCGAATGATGCATCTCTATATGGCTTTGTTATTGTTGATGACTATTCTCGTTACACATGGGTACACATTGTTACTTACAAACATGAAGTGCAGGAAATCTTCAAACGATTTTCCTCGAGGGCTTCAACCAACTTTGGTGTGAAGATCAAGCACATCAGAACTGACAATGGGACTGAGTTCAAGAATTCCGGTCTTGATGGCTATCTTGATGAACTTGGTATTACTCATGAGTTATCTGCTCCTTATACTCCTCAGCAGAATGGCGTCGTGGAGCGCAAGAACAGAACCCTCGCTGAAATGGCTCGCACTATGCTTGATGAATACAAAACGCCTCGTCGTTTTTGGATTCATGCAATTGATACTGCGTGCCACATCATCAATCGGGTATATCTTCACAAATTCTTCAAGGAGACTGCCTATGGACTCCTCACTGACTAGAAATCCAATGTGAGTTATTTCAAAGTCTTCGGTGCTAAATGTTGGATTAGAGATCCTCATCACAATGCTAAATTTGCACCGAAAGCACATGAAGGTTTTATGCTTGGTTATGGAAAGGACTCGCACACCTACAGAGTCTTCAACAACGTTCTTCACAAGGTTGTTGAAATTGTAGATATGCGATTCGATGAAACTAATGGCTCGCAAAGAGAGCACCTACCTTCTATGATAGATGAACCAGAACCTGAGGATTCTATCAAGTTCAAGGCTACTGAGGATGTTATTCCTACCGAAGAATTCATTCCAGAACATGAAGAAAATCGAGCTGGTGCACCTGATGAAAATGTTGAAGAAAATGGTGCTGAAGAAAAAGCTGATCAAATCCTCAATGACAACCAGCTCATCCTCGCATTGCAAAAGAAGTGCAAGTGGAAAAGATCATCGATGACATTCGAGCGCCAGGACCTCTCACACGCTCAAAAGCTTCACATTTATCTAACTTTTGTGGGCACTATGCTTTTGTCTCTATTACAGAGCCCACTAAGGTAGATGAAGCTTTTCTGGAGCCTGAGTGGATTCAGGCCATGCAAGAAGAATTACATCAGTTCGAGCTCAATAATGTCTGGGAACTGGTCAAACGTCCAGATCCCCGCAAGCATAATATCATCAGCACAAAGTGGATCTACCGCAACAAGCAAGATGAAAATGGCCTTGTGGTGAGGAATAAGGCACGACTTGTAGCTCAAGGCTACACATGGGTTGAAGGAATTGATTTCGATGAAACTTTTGCACCTGTTGCTAGACTTGAGGCTATTCGTATATTACTTGCTTATGCTAACCATCATAATATTATCTTACAACAAATGGATGTGAAAAGTGCATTCCTTAATGGTAAGCTTGAGGAAGAAGTATATGTTGCTCAACCCCCAGGTTTTGAAGATCCAAAGAATCCTGACAAAGTCTTCAGACTTAACAAGGCCCTGTATGGCCTCAAGCAGGCCCCTCGGGCGTGGTATGACACTTTGAAGGAATTCTTCATGAAGAATGTCTTCACACCCGGTTCACTCGATCCTACTCTCTTTACTAAATCTTATGATGGTGAACTGTTTGTGTGCCAAATATACGTTGATGATATTATCTTTGGTTATACTGACCAACGTTATAGTGATGAATTTGCCTATATGATGAGTGAAGAATATCAAATGTCTATGATGGGAGAGTTGAAATTCTTTTTAGGTCTGCAAATTCGTCAACAACACAATGGTATATTCATATCTCAGGAGAAATACCTCAAGGAAGTTCTGAGGAAATTCGGCATGCAAGACTGCAAAGGCGTCAAAATCCCTATGCCCACAAATGGCCATCTATGCACTCATGAAAATGGTATTGACTTCGATCACAAGGTATACCGCTCCATGATTGGCTCGTTATTGTACTTATGTGCATCTAGGCCAGATATAATGCTTAGTGTTTGCATGTGTGCCCGATTTCAAGCTGCACCGAAGGAATCACACCATAAGGTTGTGAAGCATATTCTTCGATATCTAGCTCACACACCAATACTAGGATTAAGGTACCCCAAGGGCTCTACTTTTGATCTCATTGGATATTCTGACTCTGACTATGCTGGTGATCGTGTGGACCGCAAGTCAACATCTGGTACTTGTCATTTCCTCGGACGATGTTTGGTCTGTTGGTCCTCGAAGAAACAGAACTGCATATCACTGTCTACTGCAGAGGCTGAGTACATTGCTGCTGGTTCTTGCTGTGCTCAACTGCTATGGATGAAGCAAACTCTCAAGGACTATGGCATCAACGTGAAGAATGTGCCTCTCCTCTGTGACAATGAGAGTGCCATCAAGATTGCTCACAACCCAGTTCAGCACTCGAAGACAAAGCACATTCAGATTCGTCATCACTTTCTTCGTGATCATGTGTTGAAGGGTGACATCTCCATCGAGCATGTGAAGACTGCAGAATAGCTAGCCGATATCTTCACAAAGCCCTTGGATGAGAAGAGATTTAGCAAGTTGCGGTGTGAGCTAAATATCTTAGAATCTTCGAATGTTCTCTGAAAAGGACACACATCCTGACACTTATGCAAAATTGATGACTTAGATGTGCAACACATGAAGAAACGTTTTTCTTCAATCAATGAAGAATAACACTCTAAGTGTGAAGAAATCAATGAAGAATTTGATTCTCAGAACCCTACGACAATTGTACGCGGTGTCTGAAATCATCATTCTTATACGGTGGGTCACGCCACCACCAAAGTTGAAAATCTTCATTTTTGAAATTCCGCAGTTTTTGAAATTCTTCAGTTTTTCAAATTCTTCAACTTTGCAAAATCTTCAATGTTTCCGACGTTTTTCTTCATTGGCTATATATTTATATATGAGTTTATGTCCTCTACAGCATTCACTTATGGCTATTTCGTCAAGTTGCATTTTCTGCTAAGTGAATGTGATTGGACCCTTCCCCCTCTATGCTATACTCAACCCAATCTATTCACAAATTCTTCATGTGCGTTCTGTTTGAAACTCGTTCAAAGTCTTCATTATGTCCTTGTCAGCTGAAGAATTTGCTATCGAACTTTAAAATTAATCTTATCAAATTTTCGGTTTTACCGCTCAATCCGTTCCGGATCCCACGATAGACTTATCTATTCACCCATGATCTAACTTGATCTCCACTCCTCAGTACGTGGGTGACACATGTCAAGCGAAGGAGAAGGGTCAGGGGCAGGTTCGTCCTAAATCTTCGGGCGAACAATTTTCACTACGACTATAAATACCCCCTCATCCCTTCCTCACTTCCTTTACTCCGCTCGACCGCTCTCTCTCTCGCTCGAGCTCCTCAAACCCTAGCGCCGCCGCTGCTCCATCGTCGCCGGTGAGGAAGAGCTTCACTGCCTCGACCTCGTCGCCGTCGTACTCGCGCCGATCGCGGAAATCTTCACTCCGCCTCCGCCGTAGCTGTCTTCCTCCGCCAAGTTAGGGCGTGGAAGATCTACACCAACGAACTTCACTGTTCTTCTTCACAGTTCGTCATGTTCTTCATCAAGGGTAATTAAAAGTTACATTTACTACCCCTTTTGATTCGAAATTTCACAACAAAATCTTCAAAGGTGTTTTATTCTTCAAATCCTCACACACAAAACACATCACTAGTCATCTATTCTTGATTTGTTTCTCTAAGCATCACTTTTCTTCAAGATTCCTCAATTGTGTGGATCCTCGATCTATACAACTCTGGAACCTAAGACAAAGAACGCTTAGTGAAATTCTTCAAGGCTCATATGGTCAAATTCCTCAAACTTGTTCTTTTTGAAAAACCTTCTGAGAACGCATATGACCTCTCCAAATTCCTCGCAACTATACTCTGTTCATAGGTACTCATGTCCGCTACTGAATCACTAGGTTCTCATCAATTTAACTCATTTGCAGCGTTCCTCGAAGAAAAGTTGCATACTTCTTCAGAAAATTCAATTGTTCAAATTCCTCATCTGAAGAATATGGCTGATGGTAAGAGGCCGCAGAAAGGAGGAAAGAAGCCCGAGGTCATGACTGCCTTTGAAATACCTGAGGACATCTATGCTGATTATTGCACACCTGATGAGGCTAAGTACGAAAAAGAAACTAAAACTCGGCGCAAGGTGCGCATACAGAAGATTGAACGGAGATGGGCAAGAGAATGGAGGGAGTACAGATATGTGACTCCAAAGTATATGAAGAAATTCACACTTAATCCTCCATGCCCAAGAGCTCCATTGGCACCTGGCCAAAGAGCTGACCCCACCAGCATCAAGCGCGGTGATGATTTTCCTAAAGAATGGGCCAAGCGTCAAGAAAAGTTGGCGAGACAAGCTAAAGAAGCAGTGAGGAAATTCAATGAAGACTCAGTTGCTGCTATTGCCACTGAGGCCTCTGTTAAGCCAAGAAAATCAATGGAAAAGAAGATTGCTCACAAACCAAGTGCTTCACCAACTATGCCCTCACGGCCAAGTTCCTCAGCAATGCCCTCACGGCCAGAATCTTCAAAGCCCTCACGGCCAAGTTCCTCAGCAATGCCCTCACATCTAGATTCTTCAAAGCCCTCACGGCCAGTACCAACTACTGCTCCTCCTCCAAAGCCCTCAGCTACTCCGGCAAAGTCCTCAACACCTGTACATCTGGCTACATGCCAAAGGACAACAGGCATCTGTATTGCCTCTGGTGCCTCAGCAAGTTCCTCAGCTGCACCAAAATCTTCATCAGGCCCCACTTTGTTGAAGAACAAGGCAACGGCTGGTCGAGGTACTCGGCCCAGTCCGAAGAAGAAACAGGTCGCTTTCCACATGCCATCTGACGATGAAGCTGATGATGATGAACTTGTAGAAATCATCAGAGACCGACAAGAAAGGGCCGCTAGAGCCAAAGGCACAAATGTGCCACTGCTTTTGGATCCAAGGGCGATCCTTGATTACATTGATCTCTGGCACAAGGATCCAAATACTCCTATGCCTGATTTCAAGTTGACTCCTGGTCAAAGTCACATGCTGACCCATTTCATCACTGAAGAGAAATGGAATTTTGAGAAGGCCAGGAAGATCAAGAAGACTCAGTTCAGAAAGGAGAAGTTCCTGAAGAATAACGTTGTCAATATGACACCCGATGAACTCCTCAAGATCCAAGCTGAAATCAAAACCCTCAGCAATGACTTCAATGCTTACTATGCTGATTGGCAAGGAGCCAAAGTCAGGTTTGTGAAACTGACTGAGAAAATTCACAAATGTTGCAGCCCCATCGCAACAAGAAATTCCTCATGCTGAAGCATCTGCTCAGCCAACTGAAGAACATGCCAGCACCGCTGATGACATTCAGGCTGCTGAAGAAAATGCTAGTTCCAGGGCTGATGACTCCATTCTAGCCGCTGAAGAAATTGTCAGCGCATCCACTAGTGGTGTGCCTGAAGAAACTAAAAATGTCAGGGCAACTGCATCAGTTGCGCCTGAGGAAATTCAAATAGAAACCTCAGTTCCATTTGCGCCTACACCAACTACAATTCTTCCATGTGCATTCGATGTGAAGAAGACAAAGGCTGCAAAGCGAGCTGCAGTGAAGAAAAGGAAAGCATCCAGTGCTTCAGAATCTTCAGCTCCAAAGAAGATGAAGCCTCTAACAAGCTCTATTGAGAATCCAATTGATGATGTTCCAATTTCAACCATGTCATCAAAGGACCTTGTTCCTTTTGGTGAGGAATATGTGATCCCAAGCGGATCTAATGAAGAACCTCAATCTGCTGCTTCGTCAGAGCAGGTTGATGAAGAAATTGAAGTGGATGCGATCCCTTCAATGACTATTTCTTCCTCGCCAATGCCTCAGTTCACAGCTGAAGAGGCTGGCATTGAAGAAATTGAAGGTGAATACGTGGACATTGGCTGCACAACGCCGTGATGAATGATGACTTTTGGGAAAGTCAGCACCCCAATACTCCACTCTTCACCCCACTTCAACAAATACCTCAGTCCCCTGCACCAACTGTTCAAATGGGCTCTGAAGAAACTCATCCCACCTCGTCTATGCAAGAAGACATTCCAGCTGCTAGTGCTGAAGAAGCTGTTGTTGTTGAACCCTTGAACACGCAGCCTGCCACTGAAGAGGAACCAGAAATTCCTCAGCCTGAAGAACCTGAGATTGCGATTCCTGAGGTTGTGATGCAACTCACTTACACTCCAGTGCCCAAGCTAACGGATCCATTCTCAAAGAAGCAAAAGTTCAAGGCTAGAGATTTCTTCAACGAGCATGTGTTCTTCACTGACTACAACCCCTATGACTCTGCTCGCATAAGGAAGAGGCGTTTCTGGACTGCAAGTCAAGCAAATTTCTATTCCTCAGTACTGTTCAACAAAGACAAAGTCTTCGATCATGAACACATTCCTCATGTAGACATGGAGTCTCTGCCGTGCTTCGAGCCAGTCCTCAGTGTCCTTCACGATGCTGGATTACTAAATTTCTGCACTGACATATGTGACTGGAATGAAGAACTCATTCTTCAATTCTATGCAACGCTGCACATCACAGGAAACTCTGAAGATGTGAATTCATGGGTGTTGGACTGGATGTCTAAAAATACTCACTACAAGGCACCAACAACTGAATTGCTTCGTGCCCTCCCACTCAGTCCTCCCCTTGACGGTGCTCGTTGTGTCTATAGTGAACCTGAACTTTCAAATCATTTCATGCAAGTGCTGATGAAGCCTTTGAAGCCAGGACAGGCTCCTCAAACCAAATTCCTCGTCAAGGAATTACTATATGTGCCTCGGACTGTCTATCGCATTCTGTCGAAGACAATGAGTCCTATCAAAGGCCACGACTCAAATGATGAAGAGGTCGTTGGCATCATGAAGAACATGCTTTTCAATATCATTCATGGTGTTCCCGTCAACTTCCATGATTTCTTCATGAGGACTCTGGCGAATATTGCTATGTCACCATTTGAGCTGAAGCCTTATGCACCATGGATTATGAGATTCATCAGGACACGGGCTTCACTAAATTACAAAGCTGACACTTTGAACCATGGCAGCTACTTGCCTCCCATTGAAGTCCTCAAACGGACATATTCCTCAACTGATGACAAAGGCAAGGCATCTGCTGTGATAGATGAAGGCATTCGTCCATTGGATGGTCAATTTCGCAAGGCTGCATCCTACTCCACCAATGATGACTCTGCCACACATGACTCTGCCGCCAAGCAAAATCCTCAAGACACAGCTCCCAGGGTGATGACTGATCGTGAGTTACTCCTCAGTCTTCATCAGAAGGTTGATCGCAATCATAAATGGGTCAAGCGTCAGTTTGGTTCAATTCTTTACAACATGACCTCAGCACACAATGCCGTGAAGAAAAACCAATACTACCTCCATGAAACCTTCAACCATACCTGGGCTGTTCTATCTCATGTCTACAGCGCTGCAGATCTGAAGAATATGGGTCTCAAGGAAGAATTTGACTAGTCTGCACCCCCACCGAAGAAATTCAAGAAGGTCAAAGTTCCTTCCTTGGTGGCCAGCTCCTATTCTTCATCACGCGAGACTGATGAAAATGAAGATTTGGACGACACTGCGGCAGGCCCTACTACAACAACCGACCCCAACAACGCTGGCGCTCCTCCATCAACTTGATATTCTTCAGGGGCGTTAGTCCTCAGTTTCGAACCTTTTGGTCATTCGATGACAAAGGGGGAGAAATTTGAGTTAGTCTTCAAGCGGGTCTATTATATGGGCATTTTTTGTTAAGTTACAACTCTCATTCTTCTGAAACTATATTGGATCGAGTTGTAATCTTAAACCCGTTGGTGCCCTGATACTTTTGATGCACTGTGCTTTGGTACTCTCGCTATGTTATTCTGCATACTTGTTCCTCATTAATGTTACTGCACGCATGCTGAATTTCATCAGGCACCATATTTCATCATGCATTTCAAATTCTTCATATCATATGTCAAATGCGTGTATGAATTACAAGATATAGGGGGAGATCTCCATGATTCAACTCTTCAAGTGTGCATTGCTTCAAAAGCAAATTCCTCACTATGCACATCTTCAGGGGGAGTTCTTCTATATCTTGCAACCAAATTCCTCAATATAAGTACTTACACTTCACATGTTTATCCCCGTTGAAAACTTAACCTATATTGTCATCAATCACCAAAAAAGGGGGAGATTGTAAGTGCATCTAGTGCCCCTTAGTGATTTTGGTGTATTGAAGACTTATAGGTTAAGGGACTAATGCGTTTGTGAGTGTACACAGGTCTATAAGTCTATGAGGAGTTTGATACTTACAGGGAAAGTCGACCCCTAAAAATGAATATCTTCGACTGAAGATTTTGGTATTTCTGAAGACTTTCATGAAGACTTTAAAAGTGAAGAAATTGGTGTTACCATGAAGACTTGATATTCATGCGAGGAATATGAAGCTTCAAGACTTTCGTTTTCATAGTTTTGTTTTTCTTTTTCTTGAGTCATAGGAAACACCGTACTGTTAAAGGGGGTCGAGGAAATACTAAGGAAAATTTTCTAAGTGATGCTCAACTCAAAATCCTACACCTACCAAACCCTTCGAGTGAAGCCTTTGGAAATCTCATACAGTTCAGTCAATTTCTTCAGTGACAGAGACGAAGTTCTTCTGGTCGCCGAGGAATTTGTTCTGACTGAGGAGTTAGGAATTCGCCAGTGCGGATTGCCTACACAGTGAGGATCATGATATGCCCTGAGGAATTTGATAGTCAAATTTCCGACCATTGTTGTGCTACGCGCCAACTGTCCCAAAATATCTTATCCACCTAACGGTCATATTAGACAAGGGCATTTATGTCTTATCATGTTGGGCTGCTCCCTAGGCTATAAATAGCCGCCCCCTACAACCACTAGTTGGTTGGCTGCTCCGAGAGAAACTGACACTTGTCATTTGAGAGCAACCCATCCTCCGAGGACTTTGAGCGAAAATCATCGAGTGAGGAAAAACCCCAAACCCAAACACCTACAAACCGAAAGTGATTGAGCATCATTGAAGAGATTGATCCTGCGTGGATCATACGCTTGTTACCTTTGAAGACTGTGCTTCTTCCTGACGGTTAGGCGTCATGGTCTAGAGCATCCAAGAGGAATTGTGGATCACCGAGTGACCGAGTCTGTGAAGGTTTGGAAGTCGCCTGAAGACTTACCAAGAGTGATTGGATGAGGTATGTGTGACCTTAGTTCAAGGAGAATACGGTGAGGACTTGGTGTCCTGAGCTGCATGCTCAGTGACTGTGTGTCCGGGACTGCGTGTCCTCGAGTTTAAATACTCAGCCGCTCCAATCAGACATACAACTGAGACAGCAGTTGGAACTGGTCTACCAAATCATTGTCTTCACCAACCTTACTGGTTCTATTTCCTCAACTCTTTCATTTCCTCATTACTGTGTTGAGTGATTGTTCATATCTGTGTTTGAAGACTTTGACTGAAGACTTTCTCAATTTCCTCAGTTTAATTTCTTCAGTCTGTTTGTCTTCATCTTGTGTTATCCTGTGTTTACGCTTTCTGTACTCTGTGCTTGTCTTCATTTCATCATGATGACTATGTCTGTATCATGTTATGCTTACTTCTGAGTACTTATTCCGCTGCTAGTAGTTCTTCGCTAAGGAATTTCCTCACCGGCAAATTCCTCAGTGAAGAATTTATAAAAATCGCCTATTCACCCCCCTCTCGTCGATATAACGCACTTTCAAGGTCTTATAAACTAAAGGGAGAACACAGATGAAAGCTACAGAATATGTATCGTTTGTACTCGAGATTAACTAGATTGCACACAAAAGTATTAAAGAACAACATAGGTAAAACTAGAAGTGGTATAATGCTATAATCACCAGCCTGTGGGATAGCATTGGCTGATGGATGATAACTATGGAACAACGTTACCTAAAGAACAAGTATCTTAGCTGAACTATGGAATAGCGTGAACTCCTGAACAAGACCCGTAAGAGATCAGCATGAATATAAAGTGAAATGTGATGATCTATTTTCCATGCTTAGATGAATAACAAATCCATAAATGTTGCACACAAGTAAGATGAGGGTACAACCTATCTGGCTGCCATCCATAGGAGTGAGCATCATGTGCTGACTTGTCGATGCCCTGCAGTTGTTGTGGTTGTCCATGTCGGGCACGTGCATTCGACGTAGGGAACTATTGAGTGGGGACAATAGCTCCCTTCTGGTGTATGCTTCCCTTGTTGGAGCAGCTGCGGTGAGTCGGAAGACGGTGTGTCTGAAGATGCAGATAATACATAATGTTAAGAACGACATATCTCTTTGATTTGAAGAAATACATTAAGAGATCAACAGCAAGGTACGAGAGTGGTCACACGTCTGTCGACTGAAGACTAAATTGGGTCACATGATATTATTTTATTTTGGTACTATCTGATCTACGCCGGATGGCTTGATGGCTGTCGGTGTCAAAACCGGTGGATCTCGGGTAGGGGGTCCCGAACTGTGCGTCTAGGCGGATGGTAACAGGAGACAAGGGACACGATGTTTTTACCCAGGTTCGGGCCCTCTCGATGGAGGTAAAACCCTACTCCTGCTTGATTAATATTGATGATATGGGTAGTACAAGAGTAGATCTACCACGATATCAGAGAGGCTAAACCCTAGAAGCTAGCCTATGGTATGATTGTTGTTCGTCCTATGGACTAAAACTCTCCGGTTTATATAGACACCAGAGAGGACTAGGGTTACACAGAGTCGGTTACAATGGGAGGAGATCTTCATATCGTACCGCCAAGCTTGCCTTCCACGCCAAGGAAAGTCCCATCCGGACACGGGACGGAGTCTTCAATCTTGTATCTTCATAGTCCGGGAGTCCGGCCAAAGGTCTTAGTCCGGCCATCCGGACACCCCCTAATCCAGGACTCCCTCAGTAGCCCCTGAACCAGGCTTCAATGACGACGAGTCCGACACGCAAGTTGTCTTCGGCATTGCAAGGTGGGTTCTTCCTCCGAATACTTCATAGAAGATGTTGAACACCAGGATAGTGTCCGGCTCTGCAAAATAAGTTCCACATGCCACCATAGAGAGAATAACATTTGCACCAATCTAATCTGCTGACGTATTCTGCAGCGTGACATCACGCCACGGCCAGGCTTTTATTCATTTCACTGTTCCACCTCAACGCATTTAGCGAGGCGGTTTCCTTGGCACGTCTTGTCAAAGCAGAGATCGTGTCCCCTTATTCTGGGATTCTCATCAATACGGGCGTGGGTAACCCAACCGCGCCATTAACCGTGGTGCTTGGGAGATAAGCGAGTTTGATTAGGCCGGTGGGGGCTCGTAGTTTTGGCCACCCATATAAGGGGATAAGAATCCGCCCTTTCCATTCACGCCTTCTTCCTCCTTTGCTTATCCGTCCCTGTGTGCTCGAGCTCCAACGCCCAAGCCCGCACTTCCCACCTCAACCTTCTCCGATCATGTCCAGAGCGGGAGGTAGATGGATGGCCTCCTCCGTCACGGAGGGGAAAATCAAAAAGCTGAGGAAGGCCGGATACCTGTCTGACGACATCGCGCACCGGCTTCCAGATGTGGGGCAACTCATCCCCACCCCCAGGCCCCATGAGAGGGTTGTTTTTCTTCCCCATTTCCTCCGCGGACTGGGTTTTCCTCTTCACCCGTTCGTCCGGGGGCTCATGTTCTACTACGGCCTGGACTTCCACGATCTAGCCCCGAACTTCATCCTCAATATCTCGGTGTTTATCGTCGTGTACGAGGCCTTCTTCCGCATCCAGCCTCACTTGGGCCTATGGCTGAAGATCTTCAGCGTCAAGCCGAAGGTTGTGAAAGGCCGACAAGCAGAGTGCGGAGGTGCTATGGTGGGCAAGATGGCCAACGTCACTTGGCTCGAGAGTGCCTTCATGGAAACCATCAAAGGGGGGCAATCGGGGTGGTTCTACATCACCTAGCCGCATGACCCTAAGTGGGCAGCGGCCCCCGAATTTCGATCCGGCATCCCCACCCGGCTCACATCTTGGAAAGAGACGGGCCTGTCGTGGGGTAATCCGGAAGAGGTGACCGAACTCCAAACCTGCATCCAAGACCTGGTGACCAAGAAGGTCAAGCTTGTCAACGTAGTCCAGGTCATGCTCTTCTGCTGGATCCTCCCGTGTCAACGACGAGACTTTAATTTGTGGGAGTTCGACCCGGCCCAGCACCAGACTCTATCCCGGCTCCTCGAAACGAAGCACGAGGATGCCTGGAAGGTGCTTTTCAAGAGTTCCGAGGTCTCCCCTCCCGTCACCGAGGATCACGGATTCTGCGCCAAACGTCAAGCCTCCGAAGTAAGCTTACATTTAGTCCCTTATGGGACACCCAAATTTCATAGTGTGACTCTATGTGGGATCTAAACTCCCATTCCTTTGACAGGACTGGAAGAGGACATCCGGACAGTTTGACTGTCCGGCCCCTTTGCCCGAAGGCCCAGCAGACGCACGCTTGGCGAAGCTACTGGTTCCGACACCTCACGTGGTGCCAGAGAAGATGGCCAAGGAGAAGGCCACGGGGACCCGAAAGGGTTCCCGGCGCCCGATGGTGTCGGATTCATCGCCCGACGACCCCAAAGCACCCTCCGCCTCGGAGAACAAGGAGGAGGAAGAGGAGGAGGAAGAAGAAGCCTCTCCCCCTCCCGCGAGGGGAGGAAAGAAAAGGAAAGCCGCCCCAACTGGGGAGGCCGGAGGGTCCAAGAAGGGGAAGCCCCCTCTGCCGGACTACGCCTCGGATGCCGAAGACGGCGGGGAGGAATGGCCACCTAGGGTCAAGCCCCTGGTAAAATCGTAAGTATACAGATATCCGAATAACTTACGGCACTCCTCTGATGCATGGTTCCTTCTGATGCTAAATTTAATGATGCAGTCCGCCTCGGGCTCAGCTCGGCGATTCGTCGAGTGGATCCCTGGACTCGTCGGATGTGAATAGCGCCTCACTTTCGACAGCCTCCTCCCCTCTCCCTACAGACGACGCTGAGGTGGAGTCCCGAAAGGGGCAAAACCAGGAGGAGGTGGTCCTGGAGGCGCCACAAGGCAACCTCCCGGACTCCAGGCCCAAAGGGGGTAAAGCTCCGGAGGGATCTAAGTCCGGCCCCGGGCCGGACACTGCTCCGGAACTGTCGATGGTTCCGGAGCCCGACAGGTGATGCCTTCATAAGAAAGGTAAGCCTACGATGCCAGTGACTTCCGTCCATCCGGAGGTGCCGGCCAATTTGCTGGAGGCGCTTAACGGCGCTTCCATCGACGAGGAACACCGCACTGTTATGAGTGCGGTGATTCAGAAGGTTCAGTCCGCCAAGAGCGAGCTGACAGAAGCCTGTACAAGCCTGTTAACAGGCTTTGAGGTATGTGTTAAAAAACATATAAAAAATGTTACCGCATAGACAGTAGCCCCTGATGCTTAGTTTGGCGTTCGGAAAGAAAAGCCGAGCTGAGGATCTAAAAAGATATACGCAGGAGTCTAATAAAAATATGTCAATATCGGAATTCAGGCTGCGGTGCTGACCTCTGTCACACTAACTGCGGAGGTCAATGCCTTGAAGGAGAATCTCGAGCGGTCCGAGAACGAGCTCGGCCGTGCCAAGAAGCGGCTCGAGGACAAGGAGGGTATGTAATACCACATATAAATGTATATTAAAATACTTGGTTGCAAATAATGACAGGACCAACTTAAATGTTGCAGGGGCCACAACCGAGGTGGCGACCCTGAAGGAGGCGGTCTCCGAGGCCGAAAACAGTGCAGCCCTGGAGCGCGCCGAGCGAGAGAAGAAGGAGGCGCGGGTGGCGGATTTGCGGCAAGAGCTCCAGGCTCTCGTGGAAAAACACGAGAGCTTGGAGCATGACTCGAAGACTCGAGAGTCCGAGCTCGCCCTGGCTCTTGAGAGTGCCAAAAACGCTAAGGCCGAAGCCCAGAAGGCCCTCCAGGAGATCGAGGCGATGAGGAGGATAGCGGCGGGTAAGGCATTCTTTATGCAAAGCAAGAATATAAAAGTTAATTATCTGCAACTTACCCGAATCCGGAGCTCTCCAGGAGCATTCGCCGATCTGCCCCGTAGTGTGTCTAATGCCGCCGCACATTACCGAGCCGAAGAGGGGAGCTCAACGGAAAAAGTGTTCTGGTCTCAGTATGCTGAGGCCGAACATCCGGTCCTGAGCGATCAGCTAAAGCAGCTGGTCGAGCTCCACAAGGTGGCCGAACATGCCATGAAGGGCCTCATAGCTCGGCTGTGGCCTGGAGAAGCCATGCCTGGGAGCTGCTTCGGTCTGGTGCGGCGGCTGGTGGACGCGTGTCCGTGGATTGAGGTCGTCATGCGCTCCATTTGTATCGAAGGTGCCTGTCGGGCCCTTGCCCGTGCTAAAGTGCACTAGGGCAAGCTGGACGCGGAGAAGCTTTTGACGGACGTGCCACCACCGGGCAAGGAGTATCGCACGCCCGAGATGTATTATAATGGCGTCCTGAAGGGTGCCCGCCGTATAGCGGACGAATGCTCCAAAGATGTAATTTTTGAGTAGACTCGCATTTGTTATCCTGTACGCTGAAACTTTGTTCATATGCGTTAAGCAACGGTTGTTAATTTAAAATATTACCTTCTGTGCGACCGTTTATCAAATCTGAGAGATGCAAGTCGTCGGCTTCGACCCCCTTGCCACGAGTGCTGGAGTGTTCGGGATAAACCTGAGCGCTCTTGTTCCCATTCTTGGGTTCATCTAGGGAGGCGCTCAGCATAACGAACCAGGCCGTCGGACTTATAATGCTTTATCACTCTCACTTAGCCATAGAATTGTATAATTTTAAATTTCGGCGAAGCCCCTAGTATTCGGAAGACCGAGTTTGGGGCGCTATCCACGCCTAGGCCGGATAAGTCCGGTTCCTCGCTCTAAGCGGCATAAGTCTTTAAGGACTCGCAAAACCTCGCGAACAGCGACCGGTCTCTCGCACTATCATGACAGTCAGTTTTAGCTTTCTCTACTAAGGTGTTAACCCAGCTCAACTGCGGCACAATTGCAGTAGTTCTCCCAGCGCTACCTTAGCCAACATTGCGGAACGTAAGGTACCAAAACATGGGAGCCGGGCAAACCCAACTATTAACCAAAGACATGATTCGGAGCCGATGCATATAGTGCTATAAGTTCGGGGTGCCGCACTCATAAGAGTGTTCGGTCTTCTCACACCATGTTATGGGGTGTTTTAAGCCCCTGGTGTATTGTCCGTACCAAAGTGTACGTTTGCAGAATGTCATGACTGAACATATTTGTATATAAAAAATAGATATGTACAATAATAGAGAAGAGCTATATATTGTTTATTAAAAAAGGGCTGTTGCGAAAGCAGAACGATACAAGAACTGCGATAAGCAAGAGATGGGAGTATTTGACATGCTCCCCTCCAGGGGTAAGCTGCGGGATTATAAGTAGAACAGGTATTAAGCTCGTTATCGAGACCACCTGGACGTTTGATGTGGCTTGCTCTTTCCCTGGCTGTTGCATCGTGTGTTTGGCGAGTGTATTGTCGGACAGGCCTTCCGAATAGTTGGGTCCTGAAAGAAGGAAAACGGCGAAATAGGGAGCCCCTTAGTGCGGTTGAGCCGCATTCTGGGCGTGCCGTGGTTGTGCCCCTCCCCTTATGCCCATGGTATCTCTAAGGCGTAATTATGTGCGCGTGGTACCAGTATCGCCATTTGGCGGGGGCTGGGGTTGGGGCCACACTGCTATGCTTTCTTGGAACGTGCCAACCTGATTTGTTGTAGGTTACTTCGGGCTCGCTTGACGTTGTCCGGACGTTTGACGCCTGGATTGGAGAACTGCCTTGAGAGGCTACTCTGTATTTCCGCTGCCAGGGCCGCCATGTGCTCCTCCATTCGGAGAGAGCGTTCGGTGTTTCCGTTTACCGTGATGACTCCGCGAGGTCCTGGCATCTTGAGCTTGAGATATGCGTAGTGCGGCACCGCATTGAATTTTGCAAATGCGGTCCGTCCAAGCAGGGCATGATAGCCGCTGCGGAATGGGACTATGTCGAAGATTAACTCTTCGCTCCGGAAGTTATCCGGGGATCCGAAGACCACTTCGAGTGTAATCGAGCCTGTACAGCTGGCCTCTACACCTGGTATGACGCCTTTGAAGGTTGTCTTTGTGGGTTTAATCCTTGAAGGATCGATGCCCATTTTTTGCACTGTGTCTTGGTAAAGTAGGTTCAGGCTGCTGCCGCCATCCATTAGGACTCTGGTAAGGTGAAATCCGTCGATAATTGGGTCTAGGACCAATGCGACGAATCTTCCGTGATGGATGCTGGTGGGATGGTCCCTTCGATCGAAGGTGATCGGGCAGGAGGACCATGGGTTGAACTTTGGGGCGACTAGCTCCAACGCATAGACGTCCTTGAGAGCACGCTTCCGCTCCCTTTTGGGGATGTGGGTTGCATATATCATGTTCACCGTCCGAACTTGCGGGGGAAATCCCTTCTGTCCTTTGTTGTTCGGCGGCCGGGGCTCCTCCTCGTCATCGCTATGTAGCTCCTTGTCTCTGGTTTCGGCGCTTAACTTGCCTGCCTGCTTGAACACCCAACAATCCCTGTTGGTGTGATTGGCTGGCTGTTCGGGGGTGCCGTGTATCTGGCACGAGCGATCGAGTATCCGGTCTAAGATGGATGGGCCGGAGGGTTTCTTTTAAATGGCTTCTTCCGCTGACCGGGTTTAGAGCCTCTGAATCCGGCATTGACTGCCGTATCTTCAGTATTGTCGCCGTTAATGCGGCGCTTATGCTTGTTGCGACGTGACCTGCCGTTGTTGTCCTTGGTATCCGAATTGCCGGGGCTGTTGGTTATATTATTGCTACGAGCTAGCCAGCTGTCTTCTCCCGCACAAAAGCGGGTCATGAGTGTCGTGAGGGCTGCCATAGATTTGGGCTTTTTCTGTCCTAGGTGCCGGGCAAGCCATTTGTATCGGATGTTGTGCCTGAAGGCTGCAAGGGCCTCGGCGTCCGGATAGTCGACTATTTGATTTTTCTTGGTTAGGAACCTTGTCCAGAATTGTCTGGCTGATTCCTCTGGCTGCTGGATTATGTGGCTTAGGTCATCGGCGTCTGGTGGTCGCACATAAGTTCCCTGGAAGTTGTCAAGGAATGTGGATTCCAGGTCCTCCCAACAACTAATTAACTCTGCTGGCAGGCTGTTAAGCCAATGTCGAGCTGGTCCTTTAAGCTTGAGCGGGAGGTATTTGATGGCGTGTAGATCATCACCACGGGCCATGTGGATATGAAGGAGATAATCCTCGATTCATACCGCAGGATCTGTTGTGCCATCGTATGATTCGATGTTTAGGGGTTTGAAGCCCTCGGGGATTTGATGATCCATTACTTCGTCTGTGAAGCATAGTGGGTGTGCGGCGCCCCTGTACTGGGCTATATCACGACGCAGCTCGGATGAGCTTGGTGTGTTGTATTCGGCCGGACTGTACTTATTATGTCCGGTGTGACGGTTAGCATCACGTGAAGTGGGGTGCCCATGCGATCCGTAGATCGATCTTGTTTGCCTTGCCTTATTCTCCAAGATGTCTCGTAGGTCTCTTGCGTCTCCCCGTACTCTGGTATGTTTTGAGCGGTGACAGGGTGCGGCTTGGGTCGAGGGCCCGAAGGCCTCTCTATCGCGGCCACGGGGTGGCCGGTCGGGCGCATCGTACGCTAGTGATGTAGGTTTAGTTGCTTCCTCCTCAAGTTGGGGTAGCAGCCTACGCTTTGGGTAGCTCTTAGAGGAGCGTTCTAGTTTATACTCTTCGGCTGCCAGGACTTCGGTCCATCTGTCGGCTAGCAAGTCTTGGTTAGCTCTAAGCTGCTGCTGTTTCTTCTTGAGGCTGCTTGTCGTGGCCACAAGCCTGTGTTTGAAACGCTCTTGTTCGACGGGATCCTCTGGCACGACGAATTTGTCGTCGTCGAGGCTTGCCTCATCTTCGGAGGGAGGCATATAATTGTCGTCCTCAACCTCTCTATCGGCCGCTCTCTCATGAGGGCTGGCTCCTTCGTCCTCCTGCACTGAATCCTACTGGAGGGGGTTGTCTTAGGCACTGTCCTGCATGTTGTTATCTCCAGTGCCGGAATCGCCGTTTTTGCTTTGGCGGGACTTAGAGCGGCGCCGCTGACGTCGGCGCTTGGGTTGCTTCTTGGAGGGATCATCCTCTGTATTTTCCTTGCCATCCCCCGCTTTAGGGTTGTCCACCATGTATATGTCATATGACGAGGTGGCTTTCCAGTTCCCTATAGGTGCTGGTTCTTGATCGTCTCCTTCATCGGCGTCTATGCCGTCGATGTCTTCGGAGTCAAAGTCGAGCATGTCGGTTAAATCGTCGATAGTGGCTATGAAGTGGGTGGTGGGTGGGCTTCGAATTTCTTCATCGTCCGCATCCCAACCGTGTTGGCCGTAGTTCGTCCAAGGCTTTCCTGAGAAAGAGAGAGACTTTAATGAATTCAGGATATCGACAAAAGGCGAGTGCTGAAAGACGTCCGCGGCGGTGAACTCCATGACTGGAGCCCAATCGGGCTTAATCGGAGGAGGTGCGGGATTTACGGAGTCCGGAGCGGAGTCCGACACCTTGGAGTCACGAGCCTTGCGAAGGACTAGGCTGGTATCCGGCTCTATCGCCGTAGAGGTTGCAGCTTCCGGGGCGGCGTCCAACCGTCCATCCCCGACTAGCACAGTGGGCTCCGAGCTAATGGTCAGAGCGGACACCTGAGCGACGCTCTGGGCGTTGTCCGGTGGCAGAGCTAAATCATGCCCATCGTGACAATGCGGCGCGCCCGGTTGCGGCTCGAATCCGTCGAAGATCAAATCCTCACGGATGTCGGTCGTGTAGTTTAAGCTTCCAAACCTGACCTGATGGCCAGGGGCGTAGCTTTCGTTCTGCTCCAGATGGCCAAACGAGTTGGCCCGCAGTGCGAAGCCGTCGAATACGAAGATCTGTTCGGGGAGGAAAGTCTCATCCCGGACTGCATCGCGATTGACGAGCGAAGAAGCCATCGTTCTTAAAGGCGACGACACACAGGAACTCTCAATGAAAGCACCAATGTTGGTGTCAAAACTGGCGGATCTTGGGTAGGGGTTCCCGAACTGTGCGTCTAGGCGGATGGTAACAGGAGACAAGGGACACGATGTTTTTACCCAGGTTCGAGCCCTCTCGATGGAGGTAAAACCCTACTCCTGCTTGATTAATATTGATGATATGGGTAGTACAAGAGTAGATCTACCACGAGATCAGAGAGGCTAAACCCTAGAAGCTAGCCTATGGTATGATTGTTGTTCGTCCTATGGACTAAAACTCTCCGGTTTATATAGACACCAGAGAGGAATAGGGTTACATAGAGTCGGTTACAATGGGAGGAGATCTTCATATCGTACTGCCAAGCTTGCCTTCCACGCCAAGGAAAGTCCCATCCGGACACGAGACAGAGTCTTCAATCTTGTATCTTCATAGTCCGGGAGTCCGGCCAAAGGTCTTAGTCCGGCCATCCGGACACCCCCTAATCCAGGACTCCCTCAATGGCCGTCTTGTGCCTCCCGGCTAACACTGTTCGGAATCTTCCCCGAAGAGCCAGCGACCAACGGCAAAGGAGCCTGCCTCCATCGTCCGTGGCCCCGGCCAAAACCCCGCTCCACGCCCCACCGCACTGCCGTGGTTGCGCCGCCCCGGGCCAATCCACAAAGATTCCCCGTCATCCAGACCCGGCGGCTGCAGTACCTTCAACCCACGCAACTCTAATAGATAGCCATCTAAGTGTTGCTTCCGCGGTGAACTTGCGGCCCCGCACCCTTACGTTAGACACCAGCCAACCGTCAGCCTAGGAGCTCCGCCGCCTCGAGGGGTGCTGCTTCCCATTGGGAATCGATTGGCCCAGAATAAAAATTCAGACAACTGACGCCTAAATAAAGTGATTTTGGATGAGGGTGTGACCTATCTGGCGGCATGGTGAAGTAGGCAAGTCCAGCCGCCGAGTCGGTGAGGCCGGCACGATGGCGGTGGCGACCGGCGGCAGGGAAAGAGCGATGTTGCGATGGTCGACGGCTATGCGGAAGTAGCGCCAGGACTCTGCATGGATCCGAAGTTGGAGCCGCTCCGGCACCGTGAACAACGGCGAGGGTGAATCGGCTCCGGTATGGTTCACGCGGCCAACGTCGAGGCAGCACCAGCAGCACGGAGTAAGAGGCACACGACCCAGTGCATGACGGCAAATGGACAGTGTCTCCGGCATTAGGGAGGAGGGCGGCTGTGAAATTGGTGCGGTGGGGGGGCGCCATGGAGGCGGGGCTGAGGTTTCGCGGCTCGGGAGAATGGAGCATCCCGGGGAGAAGGTGATTTGGCGCCCACGAGGTATGAGTGGGGGGGGGGGAATTGGGAGGGGAGTGGAACCATGTCTTACAAACACATTTGTCTGAAATGTGAGGGGGAGTTACAGTTCTACCCTTGCTTATAGGCTTCTCGGCCTGGGTCTGTGTACTGAGGGTCGGGGATAGTAGAGTAACTCTGCTTCTCCCCAAATAGTGGGCGGGAGCGATTTCGGGCGAGGAGGGCATGTTTTGAAATATAGTGGGCACGAGTGATTTCGGGCGAGGAGAGCATGTTTTGAAATAGTGGGCGCGAGCTATTTCGGGCGAGGAGAGCGTGTTTTCCGACCATGGTTTATGAATTATTCGGCACATGTCATTTCGGCCGAGGAGAAGGCGCGGTTTAATGAAGTTACGAACCAACCCTCGATGTACAATGGGCCAATTGATGCGTGTCCCACATAGGACGGTAATTTCGCGTCTCCCATTTATTTGCTCGGGCGAATTCCACCGAGCAGAGAGGATGTTTAATGGTTCGTTCAAATTTTGGGAGAACGAGCATCCACGTCTACCTTACCAAGTCGATTCGAATCAAATTTTGAAATATTAGCTTGCCACTTCTTTTTTAAATGGAGAGATGATGCTCGGGAGTAATTTGTTTTTACATGCTCGTTGCTAGAGATTTACTAGATGATAAATAGTTGACCCACTCAAAAACGCGAATCAAACCCAAAATGAAATATCTCGATTCAATGAAATAGCTCGTTCAGTAGGTCAAAATAGTGAACTAAATCCAAAATTGAAAACCTCAATCGAGTAGCATGTTGATACGTCTCCAACGTATCTATAATTTTTGATTGCTCCATGCTACTTTATCTACTGTTTTGGACTACATTGGGCTTTTTTTTCCACTTTTATATTATTTTTGGGACTAACCTATTAACCGGAGGCCTAGCCCAGAATTACAGTTTTTTGCCTATTTCAGTGTTTCGAAGAAACGGAATATCAAACGGAGTCCAAACGGAATGAAACCTTCGGGAACGTGATTTTCTCACCGAACGTGATCCAGGAGACTTGGACCCTACTCCAAGAAGCGGAAGAGTCGGTCACGAGGGTTGACCCACCCCAAGGGCGCGTCCCCTGCCTCGTGGCCCCATGTTGCTCCATCGACGTACTCCTTCCTCCTATATATACCTACGTATCCCCAAACAATCAGAACAGGAGCCAAAAACCCAATGCCACCGCCGCAACCTTCTGTATCCACAAGATCCCATCTTGGGGCCTGTTCCGGAGCTCCGCCGGAGGGGGCATCCACCATGGAGGGCTTCTACATCAACACCATAGCCCCTCCGATGAAGTGTGAGTAGTTTACTTTAGACCTTCGGGTCCATAGCTAGTAGCTAGATGGCTTCTTCTCTCTTTTTGGATCTCAATACAATGTTCTCCCCCTCTCTTGTGGAGATCTATTCGATGTAATCTTCTTTTTGCGGTGTGCTTGTTGAGACTGATGAATTGTGGGTTTATGATCCAGCTTATCTATGAATAATATTTGAATCTTCTCTGAATTCTTTTATGTATGATTGAGTTATCTTTGCAAGTCTCTTCGAATTATCCTTTTGGTTTGGCCAACTAGATTGGTAGTTCTTGCAACGGGAGACGTGCTTAGCTTTGGGTTCAATCTTGCGGTGTCCTTTCCCAGTGACAGAAGGGGCAGCAAGGCACGTATTGTATTGTTGCCATCGAGGATAACAAGATGGGGTTTTTATCATATTGCATGAATTTATCCCTCTACATCATGTCATCTTGCTTAAGGCTTTACTCTGTTTTTAACTTAATACTCTAGATGCATGCTGGATAGCAGAAGATGAGTGGAGTAATAGTAGTAGATGCAGAATCATTTCGATCTACTTGTCTTGGACGTGATGCCTATATACATGATCATACCTATATATACTCATAACTATGCTCAATTCTGTCAATTGCTCAACAGTAATTTGTTCACCCACTATAGAATACTTATGCTCTTGAGAGAAGCCACTAGTGAAACCTATGGCCCCCGGGTCTATTCTCATCATATCAATCTCCATTACTTTATTACTTGCTTTGTTTTTACTTTGCCTTTTACTTTTCACTTTGCATATCTATATCAAAAATACGAAAAATATTATTTATCATCTCTATCAGATCTCACCCTCATAAGTGACCGTGAAGGGATTGACAACCCCTAATCGCGTTGGTTGCGAGTAGCTATCATTTTGTGTAGGTACGAGGGACTTGTGCGTGGTCTCATACTGGATTGATACCTTGGTTCTCAAAAACTGAGGGAAATACTTACGCTACTTTGCTGCATCATCCTCTCCTCTTCGGGGAAATCCAACGCAGTGCTCAAGAGGTTGCAAGAAGAATTTCTGGCGTCGTTGCCGGGGAGTCTGCGCAAAAGTCAACCATACCAAGTACCCATCACAATCCCTATCTCTCACATTACATTATTTGCCATTTGCCTCTCGTTTTCCTCTCCCCCACTTCACCCTTGCCGTTTTATTCGCCCTCTCTTTTTCGTTTTCCTTCTTCTCGTATGTATCTTTGTTTGTGTTTCCTTGTGCCTTCTATATGCTTGCATCTCTACTTGCTAAAAATCTATTGATATGGATCCACTTAAAGTGTTCTACTTGGATCATCTTCGATCCTTATGCGCTCGTGCTGAAACCCCAACTAGCCTAGTTGATGGGAAATCTTTAGATGAGCATGCTCATTTTGTGCGTCATCGTTTATCTGAAAAAGGGAGACTCTTACGGTATCATATCAATAGTTTGCTATGCTATGCTTGGAATCTTTGTGAAATATTTGATTTTACTTGTTGCTCTAAGAACCCTAAAAAACACCTTCCCTACCTATGTGAGTTCAATGATAATGAAATCTTATCTTCTTATGCAAAGGGTGTTTATAGTTACTATGATATCGAACAAATTGAAGAATTTGTCGTTTTTAAGGGTGCTCATGAAGTTGCTTCTTTGATTGAAAAGTATGATTTTACTCTCAACAAATATGAAAATTCCGTCATACTTAAATATTGCAATGAAAACCTTGCTCATAATGTCTATGTCCAAGAATTTATTGAAAGAATGACCGTTGCTTTGGAATAAAATAATGATACGCATGAATCTATAGATAATGATGATTCTGATGATTTGATTGAAATATTCCTTGATGAACATGATGCTTGCTATTCTTGTGGCCATGAAGCCAATATTTATGAAGACGAATTTGCTATAGTTCCTTATGTTAAAAATGAGATCATTGCTATTGCACCCATGCTTGATATCTCCCTCAATGAAAAGCATGATTTAAATGATTTTACTATAAATTCTCTTGATGTCAATTGTGCTAATAATATGCAAAACCCTAAGCTTGGGGATGCTAGTTTTGCTATGTCTACTACTTGTTGCAATGATCATGATAGGGGCGATTCTTCTTATGATCTTGAAAATTTATTTAATCCCCATGATGAATATGAGATTGATAATATTGTTTGCAATAATATTAAAAGTGGGTTTGGAGAGGTCATGACATTAGTTAATGTTAATCCCACTATTCCGGAAGAGTGTCAACTTTGTATGCATGTGGATCGTGTTGAAAATATTTGATGTGATAGCTATTTTGTTGAATTTGCTTATGATCCTACATGTAATTATTATGATAGAGGAATATATGGTCATAGAAATTTTCATGATAATAAATTACCTCTCGTTATGTTGAGATTGCTATTGTTTCTTTCCGCCTCCTTGCATATGCTAGTTTTTGCTTGCCTTGATAATTTGTTTGCCTATAAGATGCCTATGCATAGGAAGTATGTTAGACTTAGATGTGTTTATCACGTGTTTTATGATGCTCTCTTTGTGCTTCAATTCTTGTCTTTCTTGTGAGCATCATTGAAATATCTATGCCTAGCTAGGGGCGTTAAACGATAGCGCTTGTTGGGAGGCAACCCAATTTTATTTTTGTTTTGTTGTTTTTTCTTCTGTTTAGGAATAAATAATCCATCTAGCCTCTGTTTAGATGTGGTTTTATCTTTTAATTAGTGTTTGTTCCAAGTAGAACCTATATGATAACCTACGATGATAGTTGATTTGATTCTGCTAAAAAACAGAAACTTTGCGCGCACGAATATAATTTTGTTAAATCACAGAAACGTGTTTTTGCATTGATTCTTTTTGTTGCTGATCAGTAAACAAATTTTCCAGGACCTCCTACTTTTGTAGGATTTTTAGAGTTCCATAAGTTTGCGTTAGTTACAGATTGCTACAGACTGTTCTGTTTTTGACAGATTCTGTTTTGCGTGTGTTGTTTGCTTATTTTGATGTATCTATGGCTAGTAAAATAGTTTATATTCCATAGAGAAGTTGGAATACAGTAGGTTTAACACCAATATAAATAAATAATGAGTTCATTATAGTACCTTGAAGTAGTCTTTTGTTTTCTTTCTCTAACGGAACTCACGAGATTTCTATTGAGTTTTGTGTTGTGAAGTTTTCAAGTTTTGGGTGAATTCTTTTGACGGATTATGGAACAAGGAGTGGCAAGAGCCTAAGCTTGGGGATTCCCATGGCACCCCCAAGATAATCGAAGGACACCAAAAGTCAAAGCTTGGGGATGCCCTGGAAGGCATCCCCTCTTTCGTCTACTTCCATCGGTAATTTACTTGGAGCTATATTTTTATTCACCACATGATATGTGTTTTGCTTGGAGCGTCTTGTATCATTTGCGTCTTTGCTTGTTAGTTTACCACAATCATCCTTGCTGTACACACCTTTTGAGAGAGCCATACATGAATTGGAGTTTGCTAGAATACTCTATGTGCTTCACTTATATCTTTTGAGCTTGATAGTTTTGCTCATAGTGCTTCACTTATATCTTTTGAGCGTGATAATTTTTGCTCTAGTACTTCACTTAGATCTTTTAGAGCACGGTGGTGGATTTGTTTTAAAGAAACTATTAATCTCTCATGCTTCATTTAGATTATTTTGAGAGTCATTAATAGCATGGTAATCTGCTTAACATTAATATACTTGGTGTTCAAGATATGTGAAACTTTCTTTTGAGTGAATTGAATACTAAGTTAAGTTTGATGCTTGATAATTGTTTTGAGATATGGAGGTGATAATATCAAGGTCGTGCTAGTTGAGTAATTGTGAATTTGAGAAAGGCTTGTGTTGAAGTTTGCAAGTCCCGTAGCATGCACGTATGGTTAAAGTTGTGTAACAAATTTGAATCATGAAGTGTACCTGGCTTGTGCATCCTTATGGGTGACGGTCGGGGACGAGCGATGGTCTTTTCCTACCAATCTATCCCCCTAGGAGCATGCGCATAGTACTTGATTTTTGATGACTTCTAAATTTTTTCAATAAGTATATGAGTTCTTTTGACTAATGTTGAGTCCATGGATTATACGCACTCTCACCTTTCTGCCTTTGCTAGCCTCTTCGGTACCGTGCATTGCCCTTTCTCACTTTGAGAGTTGGTGCAAACTTCGCCGGTGCATCCAAACCCCGTGATACGATACGCTCTATCACACATAAACCTCCTTATATCTTCCTCAAAACAGCCACCATACCTACCTATCATGGCATTTCCATAGCCATTCCGAGATATATTGCCATGCAACTTCCATCATCATCATCATGACATACATTACTTTTGTCATATTGCCATTGCATGATCATGTAGTTGACATTGTATTTGTGGCAAAACCACCATGCATTATTTTTCATACATGTCACTCTTGATTCATTGCATCATCCCGGTATACCACCGGAGGCATTCATATAGAGTCATATCTTGTTCTAAGTTTCGAGTTGTAATCCTTATGTTGTAACCAATAGAAGTGTGATGATCATCATTATTAGAGAATTGCCCCAAAAAAGAGAAAGGCCAAAAGAAAAAAATAAAGGCCCAAAAAAATAAAATAAAAAGGGCAATGCTACTATCTCTTTTTCCACACTTGTGCTTCAAAGTAGCACCTTGTTCTTCATGTAGTGAGTCTCATATATTGTGCTTCAAAGTAGCACCTTGTTCTTCATATAGTGAGTCTCATAAATTGTCTTTTTATACTAGTGGGAATTTTTCTTTATAGAACTTGGCTTGTATATTCCTATGATGGGCTTCCTCAAATGCCCTAGGTCTTCATGAGCAAGCAAGTTGGATGCACACCCACTAGTTTTCTTTTGTTGAGCATTCATAGCTCTAGTGCATCCGTTGCATGGCAATCCCTACTCCTCATGTTGACATCAATTAATGGGCATCTCCATAGCCTGTTGATTATCCTCGTCAATGTGAGACTTTCTCCTTTTTTATCTTCTCCACACAATCCCCATCATCATATTCTATTCCACCCATAGTGCTATATCCATGGCTCACGCTCATGTATTGCGTGAAGGTTGAAAAAGTTTGAGATTATTTAAGTATAAAACAATTGCTTGGCTTGTCATCGGGGGTATAGAAGTTGGGAACATCTTTGTGTGACGAAAATGAAGCATAGCCTAACTATATGATTTTGTAGGGATGAACTTTCTTTTGCCATGCTATTTTGAGAAGACATGATTGCTTTGATTAGTATGCTTGAAGTATTATTATTTTTTATGTCAATATGAACTTTTGTCTTGAATCTTTTGGATCTTAATATTCATGCCACAATTAAGAAGATTTACATTGAAATTATGCCAAAGTATCACTACGCATCAAAAATTCTTTTTTATCATTTACCTACTCGAGGACGAGCAGGAATTAAGCTTGGGGATGCCTGATACGTCTCCAACGTATCTATAATTTTTGATTGCTCCATGCTACTTATCTACTGTTTTGGACTATATTGGGCTTTATTTTCCACTTTTATATTATTTTTGGGACTAACCTATTAACCGGAGGCCCAGCCCAGAATTGCTGTTTTTTTTGCCTATTTCAGTGTTTTGAAGGAACGGAATATCAAACGGAGTCCAAACGGAATGAAACCTTCGGGAACGTGATTTTCTCACCGAACGTGATCCAGGAGACATGGACCCTACTCCAAGAAGCAGAAGAGTCGGTCACGAGGGTGGGTGGCGCCCCCCTCCTAAGGCGCGCCCCCTGCCTCGTGGCCCCCCTGTTGCTCCACCGACGTACTCCTTCCTCCTATATATACCTATGTATCCCCAAACGATCAGAACAGGAGCCAAAAACCTAATTCCACCGCCGCAACCTTCTGTATCCACGAGATCCCATCTTGGGGCCTGTTCTGGAGCTCCGCCGGAGGGGGCATCCACCACGAAGGGCTTCTACATCAACACCATAGCCTCTCCGATGAAGTGTGAGTAGTTTACTTCAGACCTTTGGGTCCATAGCTAGTAGCTAGATGGCTTCTTCTCTCTTTTTGGATCTCAATACAATGTTCTCCCCCTCTCTTGTGGAGATCTATTCGATGTAATCTTCTTTTTGCAGTGTGTTTGTTGAGACCGATGAATTGTGGGTTTATGATCCAACTTATCTATGAATAATATTTGAATCTTCTCTGAATTCTTTTATGTATGATTGAGTTATCTTTGCAAGTCTCTTCGAATTATCCTTTTGGTTTGGCCAACTAGATTGGTAGTTCTTGCAACGGGAGAAGTGCTTAGCTTTGGGTTCAATCTTGCAGTGTCCTTTCCCAGTGACAGAAGGGGCAGCAAGGCACGTATTGTATTGTTGCCATCGAGGATAACAAGATGGTTTTTTTATCATATTGCATGAATTTATCACTCTACATCATGTTATCTTGCTTAAGGCGTTACTCTGTTTTTAACTTAATACTCTAGATGCATGCTGGATAGCATTCGATGAGTGGAGTAATAGTAGTAGATGCAGAATCGTTTCGATCTACTTGTCTTGGACGTGATGCCTATATACATGATCATACCTATATATACTCATAACTATGCTCAATTCTGTCAATTGCTCAACAATAATTTGTTTACCCACCGTAGAATACTTATGCTCTTGAGAGAAGCCACTAGTGAAACCTATGGCCCCCGGGTCTATTCTCATCATATCAATCTCCATTACTTTATTACTTGCTTTGTTTTTACTTTGCCTTTTACTTTTCACTTTGCATCTCTATATCAAGAATACCAAAAATATTATTTATCATCTCTATCAGATCTCACCCTCGTAAGTGACCATGAAGGGATTGAAAACCCCTAATTGCGTTGGTTGTGAGTAGTTATCGTTTTCTGTAGGTACGAGGGACTTGTGCGTGGTCTCCTACTGGATTGATACCTTGGTTCTCAAAACTGAGGGAAATACTTACGCTACATTGCTGCATCATCCTCTCCTCTTCTGGGAAATCCAACGCAGTGCTCAAGACGTAGCACATGTTGTACAGTATTATAGTACTCCATGAACATATTGAAAGTCAAATTAATGAACTTGTTTGATATACGCATATATCCATTCATGTGTGGATTACAGACAACATGTTCTCCAATTTAAATATTTGAATGCAGGTTTATATCGAAACATGGTTTATATCAGTCTTTGATGCATAAAACGCGACCTCCCCCTCTCCCGGACTCCTGTTCTCTCTCTCTCT
>NC_041383.1:467947086-467957628 GCF_002162155.2 Triticum dicoccoides | reverse complement strand
TGCATATATACACCATCTATAGGTCTCTCTCGCACACTATGTATGGTACTCTAGCTAGTCCAAGCTAGATATCTTGGGTGCACTCATCGTACGCACACAAATTCCTTGGCTCTTTGCCCGTAACTCTCTCACGCACCACTATGTCGTCTCGGAGCTCTTCCCCCCCTCTCTCAAACTCTCCATCCACCTGGGTCACACATACACATGCATATCTCACTCGCACTCGATGGCCCATCTAAAACTCTATCTCTCTCCCTCGTTCTCTCTCCATCTCACACGCACACACACACACAGTCTCATGCCCAGCTAGCCAAGTATGATGGTCTCTCACTCAATTGTAGGCACACGCAGTCCCCCCTATATGTATATGACTAGCTAATCTTAGTCTCCATCACAAACATGTGCATGGTCTATCTCGATTTGTCTCGGGGCATCTTTCTATTGCGCACGCACTCCCTCGATCTCCCACCCATATAGTCCCCTCACAATCTCGAGGGGATCTCTCTATCACAAACACACCCTCTCTCCCTCCCCATGCGTCCATGCCATCCATCTGTCGCTCTCGAACTTTTTTTCTTGTTGGCCAGACCTCTATTGGACATGTGCTACAGGGGTGTCTCTCTCCGTTGCAAACAATCACACACTAGTTGAGTCGAGAATGGGCTTGAACGAACCTGCCATGCTAGCCGAGGTGATGACGTCGCACCGATCAATGAGTTCCTCCACCACGTCATATTTCAGATCGGGGCAAGAATAACAGGGTCGTTTCTGGCATGTTCCCTCCATGGAGAAGACAATCGAACAATGGTAGAATAAAGGGTGAAGGGCTGAAGGAAAACGAAGGAGGGAGAGGAAGAGCGTGCGACAACAGTTCCAAATCGAGAGGGAAAGGCGAAGAGTCGGTGGACGGTTGCCATTTTGCCATGGTTCACGAAGAGGCGCCCCGGCCTACACGTCCGTTCGGAAATACTCCTACTACTTGCCGTCGTCTCACTGATATGTTGGAACGGGACCACATGTCAACGAAACATGGTGTGTAATTTCTCGTGCAAAATGCGATCTAGCCGCATTGGCCTGAGGTGCCGCATTAGTTAGCGACCTTTATTTTTTAATGGCGTGTCATTCAGTTTTGAAGCACGACTAACTGGTACTGTACACAGAGAAAATATAAACTACTCTACCACTACTCCACCTCCAATACTAGTAGTATAAAAAAGATATATAGGCTGGAGCTTCAGCGCTTTCTTGCCAAGGGCTGCCCACTTGCTTCTCACACTACCACCCTCTCCCCAGATCTAAAAAAGACGACCCCCTCTCTCCCTCCTCACCGATGGTCACAGATCCACCAGGGAAGAAAAGGACGTCCAGTGTTGATGCACTCGTCGTCGGCGAGTGAGGTCACTCACTGACGACAGGGTCGTCCTCTCAGACCTAGCGCCCATGCGGGATGGCCTCCGTCCTCAAGCTCACTATCGTAGTGTGTGCGGAGGATGACGACCACGAGCGAAGCCACTTCCCGCCGACCCTCAGGTATGCTACCTCTTTTCGAACCATACCCTTGTTCTATTGCCTCATCTGCCATGTCGTTGCATGTGGATCTTTTTCTACTCCACCATTTCCCAATTTGCTATCCTCTGCTCTGCTGGCCACGCAGACGAAAACCATAATTTGCACTATTAAAGAAAACCCTACTTCATGCAGACTAATCCAGGTCTGGGTTGAATAAGGAAAGGAAGGGAGACTGTACTGTCCAAGAGAGTAGGCATCGAACCCGCATCTAGGTTGAAAAGGGGAAAATCAGTAGTTAAGGAACAAGTCTCGTGTCTCTTGGTTGAAGAAGGGTAGAAAGGCATGACAACGCAATAGAGAATGACCAGGTCGATCGGTTTGTTGTCCTCACATAGGAAAAAGGTGGCTAAAGAGAACAAAAATGGGACGTAATCCACATATGCTGCCTGGATATTTGTTTCTCTAGGCAACCATACCTCCCTCACCACTCTACATCCGTGGAGGTACATCGTACTGGTGCGCCCACTGTCCGAATGGGCCTCCCATGCTCTTATTGCCACTTTTTTTGCTGTTAGTATAACGCTAGCAGTCAAGTCAAGCAATGCTACTACTAAAGTGATGCCACATTTAACTAATGACGCTCTCAGTCTAATGCTACCGATAAATTTAAGCAATGTCATTTAATGTAACTGGATTATTTCAGGGTTAGCTGTTGATTGTGGATGTATTAAAGATTTTTCAGCTAAGGCATTCTAATGCTGTTGCACAACCAGTATACCAACGATGAAACTTGTTACTACCTTCTGATTTTTGCACTGTTAATGCTTATAGATTACATACCTCACTTTCATGAGATAAGTTAATTTTTTTGTACAGTGTCACCAAAATGCCAAGGCGCTGATGTCATTTTATTTTGGTTAAACTGCACCGACAATTATGAAGACAAGAGGAAAGGTCAAGAGTGGGCACCTCCTCCTCCGGCTGTTCTCTTGATTCGTTCGATCAAGTATTTATGTTTGATCGATTATCAAGATTGGGATAGCAACTTTTAAGGTCCCCCCGAGTTCGAAATGATATTTACCTTGGAGGTACATGGTTTGCAATTTTTTTATACTGTCATTAGTTAATAATGCTAGTTACCTTCAGACTTTTGTATTTGGTTTAATGCTCATGTACAACTAGTATACCAATGCTGAAACTTGTTACCTTTACATTTTGTATTGTTAATTCTTATAGAAACCTTCCAGTGCTAGAGTTTATTGAAATCTGTTCAGTAAAACCATTGTACTGTACCCTGTAATAAACTAACTACTCTACTGTTGCACTAGCCACTGGATTAGTGTATATTTGTAGTATTCGAATGGTGTTGCATTAGCGTATGGACATAAATAAAGTGTGGCAAGCTTTCCCAGATATGTGCTCAAGAAAACTACTACCTGTTTTTGTAAATACTAGACGTTTGGGTACTTTAAATTGAACCGCGAAAACGTCTTATATTAAGGAACAGAGGGTGTAGATTTCACTCAAATTATCCCGGTAAAGCTAGTCACACCTTTGTTAAAATTAATGTTCATTATGTTATCGGAGGAGGTCTGTATGTTTGTCTCTAATGCCTGTCGACTACATACCTGACATCATGATGTAATGTTAAGTCATTTCCTTTTGTACAGTGTCACTGAATTGTCAAGGCGGTGATGGCATTTTATTTTAGTAGAACTGCACAAAATTTGCTTAAAAGAAGAGGAAAGGTCAGGAATGGATCAATTTTTCAGAAAAAACTATGTATGCCTTCCTGACATCAGCCGCTGTTGTTTTATTTATTCCTTCAAACAGGTGGTTAGAAACAGTCTTGCTACCTTTTCCCATTAAGAAATTGGAATGCTTATATTTGTGAGTCTATGCTTCAACTAGTGCCACTTTTATAGTAATCACACTTTCAATATCTATGCAAACAAGGATGCTCGATTTTAGTGGAACTGCACAAAAAGTCCAACTGGTTCAACACTAGGAGCATGTTTTTTTCCAAACCTTCATATCCAATTGGTGGCACTATGAGCTGTTCATTACAAAGGTACATGGTTTGCTACTATCTTGCTACTCTTTTTGTACTATCATTAGATAGTAATACTAGTGGTTTGCATGTGAATTTATTGGCAGGGTGGACCTACATTGGAGGTGCAGGACATGATTCAATGATTGGATGTTCAATTTCGGTTGTATCAATTTCACCTCTTCCATCACTGTGAACATGGATATTCTTGGTCTGATGAAGAATATGCGCTATATTTCTACTATGAAACAGCAAATCAATTCAGTATGAAATTGTCTAGGGCAAAACATAACTGTATCAGATTGTCCAGTGCAGAACATGACAGATGTTAAGCGGAAGAGACATGTTTAAACCGAAAATACATGGTGTGGTATATGTTTACTAGCTGCTTGATATTTGTGCAGACAGAGATGTCTGCCCGTTGCTATTTGGCAAACAAACAAAGTGTCTGCAATTTTGGTTGAACTGCACAAGAGAATAGTATAGTCACTGCATGCAGTGCCATTTGAAAATAGACATAAAGATTGGATAGTCACTTCATGGACTGCAGAAAAGTAGTAATGTACTATTTATTGGACAGCACTAGGTGCTTCATTGCTTTGGTTTGATTATACAATGGGCATCATTTTGCCTAAGTTAAAGTTTGTATTCAAAAAATGGTCTCGCGGTGTGATCGAGAGAAGACCAAATCATATTGCAGTGGATGTTCCTCCATAATGTGTGGTTCATTCTCATGGTTCTAGCTGTTGGTGAAACCACTTACGTTTCCAAGAGAAATTGTAGACTTCACAAACAAATTTGTCTTTCAGTCTGTACTGAATGTTGACCAAGAGAAGCATCCATGTTAGTAGGAAGAACAGATATTTTTTCTAGATCTTTGCTTTTGGAGCTACATATTTGTATATGATCTGTGAATCATTGAGATGCATTAACATGTTGATCTTATGTATGTGAATCATACTAGTTAGTTTTAGTTGCGACGCAAGATCCAAAGTGGCTGATCTTTGCTTTTGGAGCTACATATTTGTATATGATATGTGAATCATTGAGATGCATTAACAGTTACTTATTTCTGTTCGCTCAGTGTTTACAAGTTACTGATCGATCACTAGCTAGCCTACAAATGCGCTCCTGGCAGTTTTATTTGTGACGCAAGATGCGAAGTGGCAGTTTTTTGAATAAAAATGCCTACCTCTGAAGAAACTGACAAGCTACACTATCGATCCTACACGGATAAACATGCCTACCTCTGAAGAAACTGACAAGCTACACTATCGATCCTACACGGATAAATAGCGGATCACGCACGTACTACCTCCTTTCCGGTTTGCCCGGCTCAATTCAAGAAACGACCTACTCGATCCTACACGAATAAATAGCAGATCACACACGTACTAGTACCTCCTTTCCGGTTTGCAGGGCTTAATTCAAACCTCTCACCAACCAAGGTACTCCCTCCGTCCAGGTTTATTAGTCCCATGAGCAAAGTAGCAAGACCAAGGCATGGCAATAATTAATGGCATGCAGAAGTTTCAGCCTAATTAATTCCAGCGATTTAAGTGGCTGCATGCATGCCCTCGTCTGCGACTCATTGCATGCTGCTTCGCGTACTGCCTGCGAGCGATTCTGGTTGCCTGCATGCAGCCAGCCGTAATTAAGGCAGCTAACTGATGCGAAAAAAGATACGCTTTAATTGTTGCGGGCTTTTTAAATCCGTGGAATCATTATTGACAAGGAGGGAGATGATTCGAGTGCACTCGTTTGACCGCCATGCCGGCGTGCGACCCAGACGGGACGGGAGGACATAGTCATAATTTTAGTTTCTCTAGTTTTCCACGGCAAGCTAGCGCGCTAAGCCATTATGCATTGAATTCCGGTGACCGTCGCGCTACCTTCCCCCTATAAGTACTGTTTCCCGGCCTTCTCCGGTACCACCGTGACCCAACTCGCCATATCCTCATAAGCCCCCACCGGCCCGATGTCACTCGCCATGTCTGCCATGCCCCCACCCATCCGCGGTAGGTGACGCCGGAGGCGGTCACCGCCGGAACTAGTGTTCGGTTTTTCACCGAAAGGCAGACGGAGGGAGGAGGCATTCTATCTGTCTTTAGGTGGCAATGCGGAGATCGACGAGTTGTTGGAGCGCGACTGCATGGCGGAGGATCAGGAGTTGTTGGAGTGCGACCGCCTAGCGGAGGAGCAGTGTATCGCCGATTTGCGCCGCCAGCGGGACATGGAGCACCAGCGCACCGACTCTCTGAGTCGCGAGCAGAGTGCCCACAACTGGGCCGACTACGTGGAGGCCTGTGCCCGGCAAATAGCCCTGGTGGCTGTTGGGCACGCACGCGGTTGCGACGCCAATTTTTACTACCAGTTCGTCAAGTGGGTTTCCCGCTTGGAAGCCGAAGCTTCGGTGGACCACGCCGGCATGGAAAGGGCCAACGCGCGCGAGTCCCTATCGCACCTCTTGCAAGTCCGAGGCGAGGCGCAGGATGCCAGTGCCGGCTTATAGTGTGTACCACAGATGGCGGCCGACATCATATAGTTAGCTAAGAGTAAGTTAGTACTTGTACGCTACTAGAGTATTAGTGGGAGTAGATAGTTAACTTGGCTATGATGGTTGTCAACGTGGAAGTTCAGTACTCTATATGTGGATCAGACCTGCTACTTTGCTCTGAATGTTGAACTTTCCATTTGAACGTATGGAATGGGCTGTTATTTTTTTAAATGGGTTGTATTTGTCCTCCACGGGTTTAGAGGCTGACTTGTGGGCCTAGCAAGTTGATGCGTACATAATCAGGAGATGATTGTACGTGGAGAGGATGACAGCAGGGACCCGCCAAGGTCATGGCAGTACGCAAGCAAGTGCCTCCTTATTTCAAGCCAATAAAAAATGGCTCCTCCTAGTGGATTTCTAACATCTGGGTCCCATGCCATTGTCAACGTAGTCAATAAACGAGAGAATTGCACAACGAGCGGCTGACACCAGGGACCCAGCAGCTCGCCTAGTTATTTTTGTTTTGGGTTAATTTGATAAATGCCACTCCAAATCTGGTGTATCCGAGAAATGCCACTGCAATTTCCAAACTTTGAAAAATGCCATTTCATGCCATTTCTAGTGGCATTTTTCAAAGTCTGGAGTGGTGTTTTTCAAAGTTTGCAAACTGCAGTGGCGTTTTTCAAAGTTTGCAAAAATTGCAGTGGCGTTCAAAGTTTGGAAATTGCAGTGGCATTTTTTTGAATCACCATAATTGGAGTGGCATTTATCTAATTTGTTTTTGAGACGGAAGCAGGGTGTCAACTGGGCTGTGCGGGACACTCTGGCCTGTCTAGACAACCTTTTCTTTTATGTTTACCACAGACAAGCCCAGTAGTTTTTTTTCTTTCTGAAAATGGCTAGCCCAGTTTTTTTTGATTTGTCAAGTAAGTCGCTTTATCAGGCCTGTTGGGCTGCAAATCTTTCAAGACGAGGAGAGCTTCATTCGGCTGGCCGAGAAAATTGCCTATCAGTAATGAGAAATGGGTTGTACATTTTTAAAACACATCAAGCTGGCAATTAGTTTCAAATATCTTTTTTTCATTTCGAGATTTTAAATTGCATTGATTTTTATGCATGGACAATTTATTGGATTTTATATTGATATACATTTATTTTTAAAATCAGTCTGAATGTGATTTCGGGATTAAAAACAGTTCAGACCGCACGGACATATGCAAAATTTCGTATAATTTTTTAACCATGGCCACAATATGGGCTGTAATGCTAACAAAAAGAATATGGGCTCCAAAAAAACCCATAAGAATTAGAAAATGGGCTGTAAATTATTTGAAATAATGGCAGATGGGTTGTATGCTATTTTCCACAGATTTGAGGCTTTCCATAGATGGCCTATATACTGTTGGATGTCCATCCAACGGCAGTCGTGCTTCCTCAATCTCTGCTCTTCCTACTCCAGCCGCTCAAACAAGCGCCGACGGGACTGCCTGCTCCCTCCTCCCCACGGCGGGCTGTGCTGCCGCGCAGGCCTCACCGCCCCCTCGTACACCCATCGCTGGCCTAGCCATCCCTCTACTCACCCACAGTCCCACACCTGCTGTTATTCTCTAACAACGGCAGACGAACCAGTAAACCCTCGTATAGTCGTACTCCCCTCCGCGTGGGAAACAACTGCCGAGTCTTCCCTGCCTTCATGTCGTTCCCTTCCTAGGCCTCACCGTCGTCCACCGCCCTGGTTCTCTCGGCGTGGCATGGTCAACGTGGTCAATGACCGACATGCATCTGAAGTGGATTGTATGTGGAGAGACTGACAGCTGGGTCCATGGCCGCACGCAAGGAAATACCTCCTTATTACACGCAAAATGATGATTCCTCCACCTGACATCTGGGACCCACCGAAAGGGCCTCTGTATTTCATGAAAAAAATGTTACCGCCGCTGACAGCTCGGACCGACCAGCTATATCTTCGCACGCAAGGAAGTGCCTCCTTATTACGCAATAAAAAATGAATACTCCCCTGCTAGCTGGGACCCAGTATAGTGGGCCTACTAAGTTGACGGGGATGAAGGGCTTTTTCAACTTAGTCAATATGCACGATTCTAGCTCGACTGACCGTACGATGTCCATCCAACGGCCGTAGTGCTTCTTCAACCTCTGGTCTTCTTGCTCCAGCCGCCCAAAGCAGCACCGGTCGTGCCGCCTGCTCTTGCCTCCCGTGGCCGGCTGTGCTGCCGCGGAGGCCTCACCGCCCCCATACTACTCCCACCACTGGCCAGGCCATCCCTCCACTCCACTCACCCACACCCCCATTTATTCTGCGGCGATGGCAGCACAGCCGAACCAGTAAACCCTCATACTCCTCTCTGCGTGGGCATCCACTGCCGCGTCTTCCCCAGCTCCGTGTCGTCCCCTTCCTAGGCCTCGCCGTCGTCCACTGTCGTGGTGCTCCCGACGCGGCGTTGTCAATGTGGTCAACGACCAAATTCCATCGGAAGAATATTGTATGTGGAGAGGCTGACAGCTGGGTCCACGGCAGTTGCAAGGAAGTCCCTTCTTATTACGCGGAAAATAATAATTCCTCCACCTGACAGCAGGGACCCACCGGACGGGCCACCAGTATTTCGCGAAAAAACGTTTGCCCCTGACTGCTGGAACCCACCCGACAGGCCACCGTATTTCGTGAAAAAAATGTTCCCCCTGTTGTCAGCTCGGACCCACCGGAAGTGCCTCCTTATTATGCACAAAAAATGAATACCCCCTGCTAGCTGGGACCCACCTTGGTGGGAGGCTGACCTGTGGGCCTACTAAGTTGATGGGGACGGAGGGCTTTGTCAACTTAGTCAATATAAACGATTCTAGCTCCAGTGACCGTATGATGTCCATCCAACGGCCGTAGTGCTTCTTCAACCTCTGGTCTTCTTGCTCCAGCAGCCCAAAGCAGTGCCAGTCGTGCTGCATGCTCCTGCCTCCCGTGGCCGGATGTGCTGCCGCGGAGGCCTCACCGCCCCCTACTATTCCCACCGCTGGCCAGGCCCTGCGGTGATGGCGGCCTCACACCGCAGCCAAACTTGTGAACCCTCGTACTCCTCTTCGCGCGGGCTTCCACTGCCGCGTCTTCCCCGGCTCCCCTTCATCCCCTTCCTAGGCCTCACCGTCGTCCACCACCCTGGTGTTCTCGGTGTGGCGTGGTCAACATGGTCAAGGAACGACTTCCATCGGACGTGGACTGTACGTGGAGAGGCTGACAGCTGGGTCCATGGCCGCAGCAAGGAAGTGCCTCCTTATTACGCCGAAAATAATGATTCCTCCACCTGACAGCTGGGACCCACCGGACGGGCCACTGTATTTCGCGAAAAAAACATTTCCCCCTGACTGCTGGGACCCACCAGCTACATCTTCGCATGCAAGGAAGTGCGTCCGAGCAAAAAAAAAACGATTCGCCCCCCTGACTTCTCGGACCCACCAGCTACATCTTCGCAGGCAAGGAAGTGCCAGACAGTCGGGACCCACCTGGTCGAAGCGTATCTAGCGTTGTCATTCTGGCCATGAACGTGTACGTACATATATACTGGTCGATGTAGAGGCGCCCACGTGTCGTAGTAGAGGCGCGCACGTAGCATGTACACGTACGTACAGCGGCCAGGGTGCAAGAAAGAAAATATGGCCACGTACGTACATACGGGCAGGGTCTCGAACGCCTACTCGCGCATACGTACAGGGTTGGGTCGGAACGGAGAAACAACGTCGTCGTCGTGTTCATGGGGAGCCACCCGGCTGGGTCGAAACGGAATGCATGGTCGTGTTCATCGGGAGGACTTGGACGGAACAGGCGATGGAAACGAGGCCTGGTGTACCGCAGAACAGAGGAAACAGACCTCCTACGTTCGGAACGGGGTCTTGTTGATCAGGAGGGGTGTGGTGTACCGCAAAACGGAGGAAACGGACCCTCTACGGTCGAAACGGGGGTCCTGTTGATCGGGAGGGGTGTGGCGTACTGCAAAACGGAGGAAACGGACCTCCTACGGTCGAAACGGGGGTCCTGTTGATCGGGAGGGTGTGGCGTACCACAAAACGGAGGAAACGCACCTCCTATGGTCAAAACGGGGTTCCTGTTGATCGGGAGGAGTGTGGCGTATCGCAAAACGGACGAAACAGTACGGTCAAAACGGTTTGATCGGGAGGGGTGTGGCGTACCGCAAAGCGGGACTCCACGGGATATTGTTCATCTCCACCGCCGACCTCCTCTAGCCTCCACGGGCTACCGTCGACCTCCTCCAGCCTCCACGGGCTCCTGTTCATCCAGCCTCCACCGCGCGCTACTCCACCGGCTACTGTTCAACCACCTCTCCATGGGCACCCCTCCACCGTCTACTGTTCATCCAGCCCTCCACCACACCACGGGGTCCTGTTCAACGACCCCTCCACGGGCACCCCTCCACCGTCTACTGTCCATCCAGCCCTCCAGACCACGGGGTCCTGTTCATCC
>NC_041383.1:467915461-467946791 GCF_002162155.2 Triticum dicoccoides | reverse complement strand
TCAACCAGCTTCAATTAGCAGCAGTAGCGAAGGAATCGCTCGATCGGGTTTAGTTAACAGCCATCGATCGATCGCTCGGGTTCAGTAACGCGTAGCCTGCAGTGCAATCGCTCGGGTTTAGTTAGAGCCCAATGCCTCGCTCGGGTTCAGTTAGAGCCAACGCCTCGCACACACGCGCGTACGTGTACGAGAGAAACACGCATCGCTCGGCCCCCGACCTCCCACCGTAACCGGGAACTCCCCGAAATTTTCCTCGCCCTCGCTTCTACCACGGTTTTTTCCGTCATGGACGGCCCAAAGAATGTCATACAGCTGCGTCTCCTGCCCGCCCAGGACGAAAAGCCTATTTTCTATCATGATTTTTTGTCATAGAAGTAGGAGCCCACCACATCTATGATGATACCGGGTTTTGTCACAATTATCGTCATAGAAGTGTCATATGTATGACAGAAAAAAATTCGTTCGGCCCAAAATGTCACGGATGTGTCTTTTTTTTGTAGTGAGTGTTCTCCCTGAGTATGCACTGTTGCGTCAGTTCTTCGTGCTGACACACGACGTGATGATCAGGTGTGATAAGCTCTACATTCAAATACAATGGGTGTAAGACAGTTTTGCACACGCAGAATACTCGGATTAAACTTGATGAGCCTAGCATATGCAGATATGGCCTCGGAACACTGAGACTGAAAGGTTGAGCGTGAATGATATAGTAGATATGATCAACATAGTGATGTTCACCATTGAAAACTACTCCATCTCACATGATGATCGGACATGTTTTAGTTGATTTGGATCACGTGATCACTTAGATGATTAGAGGGATGTCTATCTAAGTGGGAGTTCTTAAGTAATATGATTAATTGAACTTTAATGTATCATGAACTTAGTCTTGATAGTATTTTTCAAACAATGTTGTAGATCAATAGCTCGCGATGTTGCTCCCCGTTTATTATTTTGATATGTTCCTAGAGAAAATTAAGTTGAAATATAATAGTAGCAATGATGCAGACTAGGTCCATGATCTCTGGTGTATCCTCATTGCTGCACAGAAGAATTATGTCCTTGATGCACCGCTAGGTGACAGACCTATTGCAGGAGCAGATGCTGACGCTATGAACGTTTGGCTAGCTCAATATGATGACTACTTGATAGTTTAGTGCACCATGCTTAACGGCATAGAATCGGGCTTCAAAGACGTTTTGAACGTCATGGACCATATGAGATGTTCCAGGAGTTGAAGTTAATATTTCAAGCAAATACTCGAGTTGAGAGATATGAAGTCTCCAACAAGTTCTATAGCTAAAAGATGGAGGAGAATTGCTCAACTAATGAGCATGTGCTCAGATTGTCTGGGTACTACAATCACTTGAATCAAGTGGGAGTTAATCTTCCAGATAAGATAGTGATTGACAGAGTTCTCTAGTCACCATCACCAAGTTGCTAGAACTTCGTGATGAACTATAGTATGCAAGGGATGACAAAAACGATTCCCGAGCTCTTCGTGATGCTGAAATCGACAAAGGTAGAAATCAAGAAAGAACATCAAAGTGTTGATGATTGACAAGACCACTGGTTCCAAGAAAAGGGTAAAGGGAAAGAAAGGGAACTTCAAGTAGAATGGCAAGCAAGTTGTCACTCCCTTGAAGAAGACCAAAGCTTGACCAAAGCCTGAAACTGAGTGCTTCTACTGCAAAGGAAATGGTCACTGGAAGCGGAAATGCCCTGAATATTTGGTGGATAAGTAGGATGGCAAAGTGAACAAGGGTATATTTGATATACAGGTTATTGATGTGTACCTTACTAGTGTTTATAGTAGCCCCTAGGTATTTGATACTTGTTCGGTTGCTAAAATTAGTAACTCGAAACAGGAGTTACAGAATAAACAGAGACTAGTTAAGGGTGAAGTAATGATGTGTGTTGGAAGTGGTTCCAAGATTGGTATGATCATCATTGCACACTCCCTATACTTTCGGGATTAGTGTTAAACCTATATAAATGTTATTTGGCATTTGCGTTGAGCATTAATATGATTTGATCATGTTTATTGCAATACGGTTATTCATTTAAAGTTAGAGAATAATTGTTGTTCTATTTACATGAATAAAACCTTCGATGGTCATACACCCAATGAAAATAGTTTGTTGGATCTCGATCGTAGTGATACACATATTCATAATATTGATGCCAAAAGATGCAAAGTTGATAATGATAGTGCAACTTATTTGTGGCACTGCTGTTTGAGTCATATCGGTGTAAAGCGCATGAAGAAACTCCATAAAGATGGATTTTTGGATTAATTTGGTTATGAATCATTTGATGCTTGCGAACCGTGCCTTTTGGGCAAGATGACTAAAACTCTGTTCTCCGGAACAATGGAACGAGCTACTGACTTGTTGGAAATAATACATATCGATGTATGCGGTCCAATGAGTGTTGATGCTCGTGGCGGGTATCATTATTTTCTAACCTTCACAGATGATTTGAGCAGATATGGGTATATCTACTTAATGAAGCACAAGTCTGAAACATTTGAAAAGTTTGAAGAATTTCAGAGTGAAGTGGAGAATCATCGTAACAAGAAAATAGAATTTCTACGATCTGATCGTGGAGGAGAATATTTGTGTTACGAGTTTGGCCTTCATTTAAAACAATGTGGAATAGTTTCACAGCTCACGCCACCTGGAACACTACAGCCTAATGGTGTGTCCGAACGTTGTAACCGCACTTTATTTGATATGGTGCGATCTATGATGTATCTTACCGATTTACCACTATCGTTTTGGGGTTATGCATTAGAGACAGCCGCATTCACTTTAAATAGGGCACCATCAAAATCTGTTGAGACGACGCCTTATGAATTGTGGTTTGGGAAGAAACCAAAGTTGTCGTTTCTTAAAGTTTGGGGCTGTGATGCTCATGTGAAAAAGTTTCAACCTAATAAGCTCGAACCCAAATCAGAGAAGTGCGTCTTCATAGAATACCCAAAGGAAACTGTTGGGTACACCTTCTATCACAGATCCGAAGGCAAGATATTCATTGCTAAAATGGATCCTTTCTAGAGAAGGAGTTTCTCTCGAAAGAAGTGAGTGGGAGGAAAGTAGAGCTTGATAAGGTAATTGTACCTTCTCCCATATTGTAAAGTAGTTAATCACAGAAATTAGTTCCAGTGATTCCTACATCAGTTAGTGAGGAAGCTAATGATGATGATCATGAAACTTCAAATCAAGTTACTACAGAACCTCGTAGGTCTTCCAGAGTACGGTCCGCACCAGAGTGGTACGGTAATCCTATTCTGGAGTTCATGTTACTTGAATATGACGAACCTATGAACTATGAGGAAGTGATGATGAGCCCAGATTCCGCGAAATGGCTTGAGGCCATGAAATCTGAGATGGGATCCATGTATGAGAACAAAGTGTGGACTTTGATTGAATTTCCCGATGATCAGCAAGTCATAGAAAATAAATGGATCTTCAAGAGGAAGACGGACGCTGATAGTAATGTTACTATCTACAAGGCTAGACTTGTCAAGAAATGTTTTGACAAAGTTCAAGGTGTTGAATATGATGAGATTTTTTCACTCGTATCAATGCTTAAGTCTGTCCGAATCATGTTAGCAAGTTGCCACATTTTATGAAATCTGGCAAATGGATATCAAAACTACATTCCTTAATGGATTTCCTAAGGAAGAGTTGTATATGATGCAACCAGAAGGTTTTGTCAATCCTAAAGGTGCTAACAAAATGTGCAAGCTCCAGCGATCCATCTTTGGACTAGTGCAAGCATCTCGGAGTTGGAATATACGCTTTGATGAGTTGATCAAAGCATATGGTTTTATACAGACTTTTGGAGAAGCCTGTATTTACAAGAAAGTGAGTGGGAGCACTACTACATTTCTGATAAATATATGAGAATGACATATTGTTGATAAAAAATAATGTAGAATTTTCTGGAAAGCATAAAGGAATATTTGAAAGGAGTTTTTCAAAAATAAAGACCTCAGTAAAGCTACTTACATATTGAGCATCAAGATCTATTGAGATAGATCGAAAACGCTTGATAAGATTTTCAATTAGTACATACCTTGACAAGATTTTGAAGTAGTTCAAAATAGAACAGTCAAAGAAAAAGGTTCTTTCCTGTGTTGCAAGGTGTGAAGATGAGTAAGACTCAAAACCCGACCATGGCAGAAAATAGAAAGAGAATGAAAAGTCATTCCCTATGCCTCAGTCATAGGTTCTATAAAGTATGCTATGTTGTGTACCAGATCTATTGTATACCTTGCTCTGAGTTTGGTAAGGGAGTACAATTTTTTGATCTAGAAGTAGAACACTGGACAACGGTCAAGAATATCCTTAGTAAGGACTAAGGAAATATTTCTCGGTTATAGAGGTGATAAAGAGTTCATCGTAAAGAGTTACGTTGATGCAAGCTTTTACACCGATCCAGATGACTCTAAGTCTCAATCTGGATACATATTGAAAGTGGGAGCAATAAGCTAGAGTAGTTCCGTGCAGAGCATTGTAGACATAGAAATTTGCAAAGTACTTACGGATCTGAATATGGCAGACCCGTTGACTATACTTCTCTCACAAGCAAAACATGATCACACCTAGGAACTCTTTGGGTGTTAATCACATAGCGATGTGAACTAGATTATTGACTCTAGTAAACCCTTTGAGTGTTGGTCACATGACGATGTGAACTATGGGTGTTAATCACATAGAGATGTGAATATTGGTGTTAAATCACATGATAATGTGAACTAGATTATTGACTCTATTGCAAGTGGGAGACTGAAGGAAATATGCCCTAGAGGCAATAATAAAGTTATTATTTATTTCCTTATTTCATGATAAATGTTTATTATCCATGCTAGAGTTGTATTAACCGGAAACTTGATACATGTGTGAATATATAGACAAACATAGTGTCACTAGTATGCCTCTACTTGACTAGCTCGTTGGACCAAAATTGGTTAAGTTTCCTAACCATAGACATGAGTTGTCATTTGATTAACGGGATCACATCATTAGGAGAATGATGTGATTGACTTGACCCATTCCGTTAGCTTAGCACTTGATCATTTAGTATGTTGCTATTGCTTTCTTCATGACTTATACATGTTCCTATGACTATGAGATTATGCAACTCCCATTTACCGGAGGAACACTGTGTGTGCTGCCAAACGTCACAACGTAACTGGGTGATTATAAAGGTGCTCTACAGGTGTCTCCGAAGGTACTTGTTGAGTTTGCGTATTTCGAGATTAGGATTTGTCACTCCGATTGTTGGAGAGGTATCTCTGGGCCCTCTCGGTAATGCACATCACTATAATCCTTGCAAGCAATGTGATAATGAGTTAATTGCGGGATGATGCATTACATAATGAGTAAAGAGACTTGCTGGTAACTAGATAGAACTAGGTATTGAGATACCGACGATCGAACCTCGGGCAAGTAATATACCGATGACAAAAGGAACAATGTATGTTGTTATGCGGTTTGACCGATAAAGATCTTCGTAGAATATGTGGGAGCCAATATGAGCATCCATGTTCCTCTATTGGTTATTGACCGGAGACGTATCTCGGTCATGTCTACATAGTTCTCGAACCCGTAGGGTCTGCACGATTAACGTTCGGTCACGATTTATATTATGAGTTATGTGTTTTGATGTACCGAAGGTAGTTCGGAGTCACGGATGAGATCGGGGATATGACGAGGAGTCTCGAAATGGTTGAGACGTAAAGATCTATATATTGGACTCGGACGTCGGAAAGGTTCCGAATGATTCGGGTATTTTTTGGAGTACCGAAGAGTTACGGGAATTCGTATTGGGCCATAATGGGCCATACGGGAAAGGAGAGAAAGGCCACAAAGGGTGGCCGCACCCCTCCCCATCGACTGGTCCGAATTGAACTAGGGAGGGGGGGCGCCCGCTTCCTTCCTTCTCCTTTTTCCTTCCCTTCTCCTACTCCTACAAGGAAAGGAGGAGTCCTACTCCCGGTGGGAGTAGGACTCCCCCCTTGTGTCGCCCTCCTCCTAGGCCGGCCGCGCCCACCCTTGCTCCTTTATATACGGGGGCAGAGGGGCACCTCTAGACACACAAGTTGATCATTGATCTCTTAGCCGTGTGCGGTGCCCCCCTCCACCATATTCCACCTCGGTAATATCGTAGCGGTGCTTAGGCGAAGCCCTGTGTTGGTAGCATCATCAACACCATCGTCACGCCGCCGTGCTGGCGGAACTCTCCTGCAAAGCTCTGCGAGATCGGAGTTCGTGGGACGTCATCGAGCTGAACATGTGCTGAACTCGGAGGTGCCGTACGTTCGGTACTTGATCGGTTGGATCGTGAAGACATAGGACTACATCAACCGCGTTGTGCTAACGCTTCCGCTTTCGGCCTGCAAGGGTACATGGACAACACTCTCCCCTTTCGTTGATATGCATCACCATGATCTTGCGTGTGCGTAGGAATTTTTTTAAATTACTACGTTTCCCAACATACTTGAAGTGACATTGGAGTATCTAGGGACATTAGGGTTTTGGTTGATTTGTGTCTTAAGGTGTTTTGCTAGTACGAACTCTTGAATATATCAATCAGAAAGAATAACTTTGAGGTGGTTTCGTACCCTACCATAATCTCTTCGTTTGTTCTCCGCTATTAGTGACTTTGGAGTGACTCTTTGTTGCATGTTGAGGGATAGTTATATGATCCAATTATGTTATTATTGGTGAGAGAACTTGCACCAGTGAAAGTATGAACCCTAGGCCTTGTTTCCTAGCATTGCAATACCATTTACGCTCACTTTTATCATTAGTTACCTTGCTGTTTTTATATTTTCAGATTAAAAAAACTGTTATCTACCATCCATATTGCACTTGTATCACCATCTCTTCGCCGAACTAGTGCACCTATACAATTTACCATTATATTGGGTGTGTTGGGGACACAAGAGACTCTTTGTTATTTGGTTGCAGGGTTGCTTGAGAGAGACCATCTTCATCCTGCGCCTCCCACGGATTGATAAACCTTAGGTCATCCACTTGAGGGAAATTTGCTATTGTCCTACAAACCTCTGCACTTGGAGGCCCAACAACGTCTACAAGAAGAAGGTTGCATAGTAGACATCAAGCAGTTTCTGGCGCCGTTGCCGGGGAGGTGAGTGCTTGAAGGTATATCTTTAGATCTTGCAACTGAATCTTTTAGTTTCTTGTTTTATCACTAGTTTAGTTTATAAAAGAAAACTACAAAATAATGGAATTGAGGGTGCCTCATATGCTTCATATTTTTAATATATTTAATGAAAATAAGGATTCTGATAATTGTGCTCAATTATTAGAGGAAGAATGCATTAGAATGTTTGGCAGTAAATCTTTGAATGATGAGCATGATTGCAATGCTGTTAGTATGAACTCTTTGAATATCCATAGTACTAATGATGATTGCACTAGTCATGATGAAAATGTCTCTTGTAAGAATGTCAATTTTTGTGGAGTGCATAGAGTTTGCAAGTACACGCCAAATAGGGAAGATAGATTTTGGAAGAGGCATAAGTATTTAGAAACTAAATGGTTGCAAGAGAGACTAGATGCTTGTGCTGGAAATTTAAAATTTCTTTGCCATCCTTGTGAACTTTGCAATGAACGTGATCATTTAAATCCCCAATGCAAATTGTTTCATGATCGTATCGTGTCCAAAAATTGTGATGACTTGATTTCCCTTGCACATCATAATGAACTTAGTTTGCTTTTGGGTTATGAAGAAATGAAACGTATAACTAAGGATATGCCAGAATTTGTCCTTGATAAAGTTCTTGATTTTGATCTAGAAGAAATTTTTATGTATTGTGCTGTGAATTGCATTGAAAATCCTTATATTGCTAATTACATAAAGAAAAGAAAACAAATAGAAGATGAAGAGAATACTAATGAAAGGGAAGAGACTTCCCAATATCCTCCTATTATTTATTACGATGAATCAGGTAACGAGGAGGAGCTTTCTATTCAACCAATCTCATTAATAAGGAGTTCCAAAAAGAGGATTAAACCCACACATGATGTGAAGAAGAAAAAGAAAAGACGGAGAAGCAAAGGTAAAAAGGATCCCTCCCAAATGATATTGCTCCTATTACTCATTGTGATGATGATAATTGCTATACTATTGGTGCTATCCATACTATTAATGATGAGAGTGATTATGCTTATGATATGAAAAGGCCCAAGCTTGGGGATGCTATGTTTGATGAGAATTACATGTTTGAGAATATATTTGCTGCAATTAATGTTTGTCCCAAGCTTGGGGATGCTATGTCTAATGGAGATGATATTTTTAGCCTCCCAAGTTTTGATATGCAAATTTGTTATGATGATAGCATGCCTCCTACTTATGATGATTATATTGATGAAAGTGGATTTGGAGAGGTCATGACTTTATTTAGTAATGATTCCACTATCTTGGAAGAGGTTTCAATTGATTATGATGAGAACAAAGTTGCTACCTATGATGATTATTGTGATGATACTTATGCTATAAAGAGTAGTGATGATTATATTTATAAAACTTGTCATGATTTTGTTTACCCTTTTTCCGAACACTACTCTTTTAATGTGGAAACAATTTATAGTATTCGAGTCTCTTATGATACTCCCACTATTCTGAATGAGAAGAATTTTGCTTATGTGGAGAGTAATAAAATTTCTATGCTTGTAGATAATGAAAAGAATGCTGTATGTGATTGTTGAATTCATTCATGATGCTACTGAAAATTACTATGAGGGAGGAATATATGCATGTAGGAATTGCAATAATATCAAGTTTCCTCTCTATGTGCTTAAAGTTTTGAAGTTATGCTTGTTTTTCCTTCCTATGCTAGTTGATTATTGTTCCCATAAGTTGTTTGCTCCCAAAATCCCTATGCATAGGAAGTGGTTTAGGCTTAAATGTGCTATTTATATTCTTCATGATGCTCTCTTTATGTTTCAATTCTTATCTTTTATGTGAGCATAATTGAAATCATGATGCCTAGCTAGGGGCGTTAAACGTAAGCACTTGTTGGGAGGCAACCCAATGTCATTTTTGTTTGATTTTGCTCCTGTTTAGTAATAAACAATTCATATAGCCTCTTTTTAGATGTGGTTTTATGTTTTAATTAGTGTTTGTGCCAAGTAGAACCTTTGGGAAGACTTGGGTGAAGTCTTTGTGATCATGATGTAAAAAACAGAAACTTTAGCGCTCACGAGATTAGCTACAACTTTTTACTGGAGAGTGATATTTGGTTGATTATTTTTTAAGATGATTAATAGACAAATTACTCATGTCCACCAATTTATTTCATAATTTTTGGAGTTCCATAAGTATACGTTTGCTACAGATTACTACAGACTGTTCTGTTTTTGACAGATTCTGTTTTCACTGTGTTGCTTATTTTGATGAATATATGAGTAGTATCGGAGGGTATGAACCATAGAGAAGTTGGAATACAGTAGATATTACACCAATATGAATTTAGAATGAGTTCATAATAGTACCAAAAGTGGTGGTTTATTTTCTTGTACTAACGGAGCTTACGAGTTTTCTGTTGAGTTTTGTGTTGTGAAGTTTTCAAGTTTTGGGTAAAGATTCGATGGACTATGGAATAAGGAGTGGCAAGAGCCTAAGCTTGGGGATGCCCAAGGCACCCCAAGGTAATATTCAAGGACAACCAAATGCCTAGGCTTGGGGATGCCCCGGAAGGCATCCCCTCTTTCGTCTTCGTTCATCGGTAACTTTACTTGGAGCTATATTTTTATTCACCACATGATATGTGTTTTGCTTGGAGTGTCATTTTATTTTATTTTGTTTTGCTTGCTGTTTGAATAAAATACCAAGATCTGAAATTCTTAAATGTTAGAGAGTCTTCACAAAGTTGCATAATTATTCGACTACTCATTGATCTTCACTTATATCTTTCGGAGTAGTTTGTCATTTGCTCTAGTGCTTCACTTATATTATTGTGAGAGTCTTTAGAACAACATGGTAGTTTGCTTTGGTTATGAAACTAGTCCTAATATGATGGGCATCCAAGATGGGTATAATAAAAACTTTCATATAAAGTGCATTGAATACTATGAGAAGTTTGATTCCTTATGATTGTTTTGAGATATGAAGATGGTGATATTAGAGTCATGCTAGTTGGGTAGTTGTGAATTTGAGAAATACTTGTTCTAAAGTTTGTGATTCCCGTAGCATGCACGTATGGTGAACCGTTATGTGATGAAGTTGGAGCATGATTTATTTATTGATTGTCTTCCTTATGAGTGGCGGTCGGGGACGAGCGATGGTCTTTTCCTACCAATCTACCCCCCTAGGAGCATGCGCGTAGTACTTCGTTTTGATAACTAATAGATTTTTGCAATAAGTATGTGAGTTCTTTATGACTAATGTTGAGCCCATGGATTATATGCACTCTTACCCTTCCACCATTGCTAGCCTCTCTTGTGTCGTGCAACTTTCGCCGGTACCATACACCCACCACTACCTTCCTCAAAACAGCCACCATACCTACCTATTATGGCATTTCCATAGCCATTCAGAGATATATTGCCATGCAACTTTCCACCGTTCTGTTTGTTATGACACGCTCCATCATTGTCATATTGCTTTACATGATCATGTAGTTGACATCGTATTTGTGGAAAAGCCACCGTTCATGATTTTTATACATGTCACTCTTGATTCATTGCACATACCGATACACTGTCGGAGGCACTCATATAAAGTCATATTTTGTTCTAAGTATCGAGTTGTAATTCTTGAGTTGTAAGTAAATAAAAGTGTGATGATCATTATTATTAGAGCATTGTCCCAGTGAGGAAAGGATGATGGAGACTATGATTCCCACACAAGTCGGGATGAGACTCCGGACAAAAAATAAATAAAAAGAGAAAAAAAAGAGGCCATAAAAAAGGAGAGAAGGCCCAAAAAACAAAAAAAAGAAAAAAGAAAAAAAGAGAGAGAAAAAGAGAGAAGGGGCATTGCTACTATCCTTTTACCACACTTGTGCTTCAAATTAGCACCATCATCTTCATGACAGAGAGTCTCCTATGTTGTCACTTTCATATACTAGTGGGAATCTTTCATTATAGAACTTGGCTTGTATATTCCGATGATGGGCTTCCTCAAAATGCCCTAGGTCTTCGTGAGCAAGCGAGTTGGATGCACACCCACTTAGTTTCTTTTGTTGAGCTTTCATACACTTATAGCTCTAGTGCATCCGTTGCATGGCAATCCCTACTCACTCACATTGATATCTATTGATGGGCATCTCCATAGCCCGTTGATATGCCTAGTTGATGTGAGACTATCTTCTCCTTTTTGTCTTCTCCACAACCACCATTCTATTCCACATATAGTGCTATGTCCATGGCTCACGCTCATGTATTGCGTGAAGATTGAAAAAGTTTGAGAACGTCAAAAGTATGAAACAATTGCTTGGCTTGTCATCGGGGTTGTTCATGATTTAAATATTTTGTGTGATGAAGATAGAGCATAGCCAGTCAATATGATTTTGAAGGGATAGCTTGCTTTGGCCATGTTATTTTGAGAAGACATGATTGCTTGGTTAGTCTGCTTGAAGTATTATTATTTATATGTCAATATTAAACTTTTGTTTTTAATCTTATGGATCTGAATATTCTTGCCACAATAAAGATAAATTATGTTAGGTAGCATTCCACATAAAAAATTCTATTTTTATCATTTACCTACTCGAGGACGAGCATGAATTAAGCTTGGGGATGCTGATACGTCTCCAACGTATCTATAATTTTTTATTGTTCCATGCTATTATATTATCCATCTAGGATGTTTTATATGCATTAAATGCTATTTTATATGATTTTTGGGACTAAACTATTAACCTAGAGCCCGGTGCCAGTTTCTGTTTTTTCCTTGTTTTTGAGTATCGCAGAAAAGGAAAACCAAACGGAGTCCAATTGACCTGAAACTTGATGGAGATTATTTTTGGACCAGAAGAAGCCCACGGAGTATAGGAGATGGGCCAGAAGAGTCCCGAGGAACCCACGAGGGTGGGGGGCGTGCCCTACCCCCCTGGGTGCGCCCCCTACCTCGTGGCCGCCTCGGGGACCCCCCTGACTTGTTCCTGACTCCAACACTTCTTATATATACCCAAACTGCCAGAAAGAAACCTAGATCGAGAGTTCCGCCGCCGCAAGCCTCTGTAGCCACCGAAAACCAATCTAGACCCATTCCGGCACCCTGCCGAAGGGGGGAATCCCTCTCCGGTGGCCATCTTCATCATCCCGGCGCTCTCCATGACAAGGAGGGAGTAGTTCACCCTCGGGGCTGAGGGTATGTACCAGTAGCTATGTGTTTGATTTCTCTCTTTTGTGTTCTTGAGGTGGTACGATCTTGATGTATCGCGAGCTTTGCTATTATAGTTGGATCTTATGATGTTTCTCCCCCTCTACCTCTTGTGATGGATTGAGTTTTCCCTTTGAAGTTATCTTATCGGATTGAGTCTTTAAGGATTTGAGAACACTTGATGTATATCTTGCATGTGCTTATCTGTGGTAACAATGGGATATCACCTGATCTACTTGATGTATGTTTTGGTGATCAACTTGTGGGTTCCGTAACATTGTGAACTTATGCATAGGGGTTGGCACACATTTTCGTCTTGACTCTCTGGTAGAAACTTTGGGGCACTCTTTGAAGTTCTTTGTGTTGGTTGAATAGATGAATTTGAGATTGTGTGATGCATATCGTATAATCATACCCACGGATACTTGAGGTGACATTGGAGTATCTAGGTGACATTAGGGTTTTGTTTGATTTGTGTCTTAAGGTGTTATTCTAGTATGAACTCTTGAATAGATTGATCAGAAAGAATAACTTTGAGGTGGTTTCGTACCCTACCATAATCTCTTCGTTTATTCTCCGCTATTAGTGACTTTGGAGTGACTCTTTGTTGCATGTTGAGGGATAGTTATATGATCCAATTATGTTATTATTGTTGAGAGAACTTGCACTAGTGAAAGTATGAACCCTAGGCCTTGTTTCCTAGCATTGCAATACCGTTTACGCTCACTTTTATCAATAGTTACCTTGCTGTTTTTATATTTTCAGATTAAAAAAACCGTTATCTACCATCCATATTGCACTTGTATCACCATCTCTTCGCCGAACTAGTGCACCTATACAATTTACCATTGTATTGGGTGTGTTGGGGACACAAGAGACTCTTTGTTATTTGGTTGTAGGGTTGCTTGAGAGAGACCATATTCATCCTACGCCTCCCACGGATTGATAAACCTTAGGTCATCCACTTGAGGAAAATTTGCTACTGTCCTACAAACCTCTGCACTTGGAGGCCCAACAACGTCTACAAGAAGAAGGTTGCGTAGTAGACATCAGATTTCCATTGTCTTTTTGCTCTAGGTGAACTTGAGGTTCTTGTCGAGCTTGTGGGGGAGCTTGTCGAGCTTGTGGAGGAGCTTGGCGATGCACGCGAGCTTGATATAGTCTTTCTTGAACTTCCTCGCGAAGCGCTTCCTGGTGCTTACAGTTTTGCCGGTTGCGTGTAGCGACGACTTGACTTGAATCTCGAAGTGCACGTTGCACCTAAAGTGCTTGAGCTTCTCGTCGTTGTTGTTCTTGACGTTGTGCTTTTGCATCTTGTGCATCTTGGTGTTGTCGCGCTCTCTCTTCCTCTTCTAGTTGGCGTTGGCGTTGCCGGTCTTGTGCTTGCACGAAAGTAGCTTGGTTTTGACGGTGTCGATGTTCTTGCGCGCGAGCTTGCTCTTGAGAGTCGTTTTCGTGTAGAGGGTTGTGGTTTGCTTGAAGGTCATGGCGCGTGGCTCATTGAAGAGTGTTTGATGTTGGAGTACTTGAGCCGGAGATGGTGTCTTCGGAGTGTCGACTCGAGCGGATCCGTCTTGAGTAGGACGAAGTGGTAGAAGAGCGGTTGACTAACAAAGCACGAATCTCGTCCATTCTTGCATCATTCTCTTGTTTGTGGTAGTCGAGCTTGTTGTTGAAGTAGTCTCTTGTACATTGCTGAGAGAGTTGCAAGTCGGTGGCGAGGTTGTCGATGTGTTCGTTCATTGCTTGTTGTTCTTGATGCAAAGCTCGTTGTGCACCAAAGAGGTGACTCTTTGTGACGTAGGAGGAAATGTCGTCATCTTGCTCGATGAAGAGTGGGTTGGTAGAAGTACTTGGCCTATCCATCATTCCAAGCAAATATGTGAGTGGGAGAAAGAGAAGAACTTATACCAAATGTACATTGACCGATGTTGAAGATGGATCAATGATCACTCAAATGTGTAACAAGGAAAAAGCACAATTGGTACCAATTCTTGCCAGTTCTCACACCTACACAAGTAAAAGCTTATGGTGGAACTCGGTTAGGATGGTGGCACAAAATTTGATGCAATTGTTAGTGAGCCTAAAAAATGTTGGAAAAGATTCACAAATTTGCAAATGCAACAAGTAGACCAATAGCAAGATATGGTATACGGGAACACACACACGGAGAGATAAATGGGGTCGTGCAACCAAGGAATGAGCCAAAATGTGGAATCCACGAAAATGCTCTTGTTGCACAACACTAGAGAGACGCTAGCATGACTGCACAATAGGCGGATACGAAACTTGTGCATAACCTACTCAGCAAAAATGCAACGACTTCTATCCCAAGTATGCTCTATGTATGGTATTTTGATGATATGATCCAAGATGATCGAGTATGAAAATCTTAATGTTGTATGATGCTATGGTTCTTGCTTAAAAGCTCTTTGCTTATCTTTCCCTTTTTGCTTTAAAGCTTGTTTGGCTCTTTCTCTTTGTAGCTCTTTTCTCATGCAAAACTTGACGAACCAAGATAGCAATTGTGTATGCGATGACAACTTTGTGGCACAAAAGATGATACGAAGATATGTACCAAAATGATATGGTATGTATGCTATGCAAGTATGACCACTAATGTGCACAAGTGACGTTGCCAGCAATACTCAAAGGCTAGTCTCGATGGGTAAGATACACAAAATTGGGCTATGGTTGTTATCAATGTAATGGCAAGGAGTAGACCAAGATGTCGTTGAGTTACCGTCCTTGCTTACGGTTGATGGTGTAAAAATTGTTGAGCGGTTGTTGTCAATGACGAATCCGTGGCGAAGATGAACGGCGGTGATGTTGATGTCGAACAGTACCTAAGTAGCCGAAACACGTTAGGAAACGGAAACCGCGACTCAAATTCTCAAAGCAAAATATGTGAAAATTGTGTCGGAGTGCAAAACGAGTAAGCAATGGTGGTATCGGGGTGCGTATGCGGAAGTCGAATGGGTATTTGATGTCTACTACACAACCTTCTTCTTGTAGACGTTGTTGGGCCTCCAAGTGCAGAAGTTTGTAGGACAGTAGCAAATTTCCCTCAAGTGGATGACCTAAGGTATATCAATATGTGGGAGGCATAGGATGAAGATGGTCTCTCTCAAGCAACCCTGCAACCAAATAACAAAGAGTCTCTTGTGTCCCCAACACACCCAATACAATGGTAAATTGTATAGGTGCACTAGTTCGGCGAAGAGATGGTGATACAAGTGCAATATGGATGGTAGATATTGGTATTTGTAATCTGAAAATATAAAAACAGCAAGGTAACTAATGATAAAAGTGAGCGCAAATGGTATTGCAATGGTAGGAAACAAGGCATAGGGTTCATACTTTCACTAGTGCAAGTTCTCTCAACAATAATAACATAACTGGATCATATAACTATCCCTCAACATGCAACAAAGAGTCACTCCAAAGCCACTAATAGTGGAGAACAAACGAAGAGATTATGGTAGGGTACGAAACCACCTCAAAGTTATTCTTTCGGGTCAATCTATTCAAGAGTCTGTACTAGAATAACACCTTAAGATACAAATCAACCAAAACCATAATGTCACCTAGATACTCCATTGTCACCTCAAGTATCCGTGGGCATGATTATACGATATGCATCACACAATCTCAGATTCATCTACCCAACCAACACAAAGTACTTCAAAGAGTGCCCCAAAGTTTCTACCGGAGAGTCAAGACGAAAACGTGTGCCAACCCTTATGCATAGGTTCATCGGCGGAACCCGCAAGTTGATCACCAAAACATAAATCAAGTGGATCACCTGATATCCCATTGCACCGGAGAGTCAAGACTCAATTCGATAAAATAACTTCAAGAGGAAAACTCAATTCATCACAAGACAGTAGAGAGGGGAGAAACATCATAAGATCCAACTATAATAGCAAAGCTCGCGATACATCAAGATTGTGCCATAGAGAGAACACGAGAGAGAGAGAGATCAAACACATAGCTACCGGTGAGGGATCCCCCCTCCAACAGGGTGCCGGAATGGGCTCCCGAGAGGTTTTTGGTCGCTACAGAGGCTTGCGGCGGCGGAACTCCCGATCTATCTTCCTCCTCGATGTTTTTAGGGTACATGGACTTATATAGGCGAAAGAAGTCGGTCAGGGGAGCCTCGAGGGGCCCAGGAGACAGGGGGCGCGCCTAGGGGGTGGGCACGCCCTCCTATCTCCTCGCTTCCTCGAACCTTCCCTGGCTTGAACTCCAAGTCTCCCGGATCATATCCTTTCCAAAAATCACACTGCCAAAGGTTTCATTCTGTTTGGACACCGTTTGATATTCCTTTTCTTCGAAATACTGAAACAGGCAATAAAACAGCAATATGGGTTGGCCTTCCGGTTAATAGGTTAGTCCCAAAAGTAATATAAAAGTGTATAATAAAGCCCATAATCATTCAAAACAAATAATAAAATAGCATGAATACTTCATAAATTATAGATACATTGGAGACGTATCAGCATCCCCAAGCTTAATTCCTTCTCGTCCTCAAGTAGGTAAATGATAAAAGAAAGAATTTATGAAGTGTGAATGCTAGCAGGTGCACAAGTTTGATCAATGATAATTTCAATCACCTTTTCTAGCATGATTATATGTCATAACAGTAGTTCATCTCATAAAACTTCTCACAAACAAGTAACAAGCTATTCAAATGTTAAAGCATAGACCATAAACTTTCTTGAAAACTGGAAAACTTCATTCTTAGTCATCAAACAATTACAATTCATCTTATTTTCAGGAAGGGTCTATGTGAGAGATTTGATTTAGCAAACTCCACATACTCAACTATCATATAGTCTTCCATGATTGCTAACACTCACGCAATACTAATGGTTATGGAGTTTTAATCGGACACTAAGAAAGATAGGGGCTTATAGTGTTGCCTCCCAACGTATTCACCTTTGGGTGATGTCAACAATAATAGTTCATGCTAACTTACATACAATTGGATATATATATATTAGGATCTTTCCAACACGAGGTGCTTGCCAAAGGATAAAATGAAAAAGGCAAAGGTGAAGATCATGTTGACTCTTGCATAAAATAAAAGACATAAAGTAAAAGATAGGCCCTTCGCAGAGGGAAGCAGAGGTTGTCATGCGCTTTTAGGGTTGGATGCACAAAATCTTAGTGCCAAAGAACGTCACTTTATATTACCACTTGTATATGGACCTTTATTATGCAGTCCGTCGCTTTTATTGCTTCCATAACAAGATCGTATAAAGCTTATTTTCTTCACACTAATAGATCATACATATTTAGAGAGAAATTTTTATTGCTTGAACCGATGACAACTTACTTGAAGGATCTTACTCAATCCATAGGTAGGTATGGTGGACTCTCACGGCAAAAGTGGGTTTAAGGATATTTGGAAGCACAAGTAGTATCTCTACTTGGTGCAAGGAATTTTGGCTACATTGAGGGGAAAGGCAAGCTCAACATGTCTGAATGATCCATGACAATATACTTTAACTGAGATGTGAGAAAACATAACCCATTACGTTGTCTTCCTTGTCCAACATCAACTCTTTAGCATGTCATACTTAATGAGTGCTCACAATTATAAAATATGTATAAGATACTATATTTATATGTGAAATCTCTCTTCCTTCAATATTCTTTCATGACTTGTTCAAATGACCAATACAATGCTTGCTAACCTTCAATAAATATACAACCTCTACTTCTTAGATGTGAAGTCATTACGTCCCATGGGATAAGCAAATGAAACATATATAATTTCAGATTTGCGACATTCAACTCATTCAACCATTTACTCATAGGATATAAGTGAAGCACACGAGTAAATGACAAACTACTCCAAAAAGATATAAGTGAAGATTAATGAGTAGCTAAATAATTATGTAACTATGTGAAGACTCTCTCTCATTTAAGAATTTCAGACCTTGGCATTGTATCCAAACAACAAGAAAAAATAAAATAAAATGACATTGCAAGGATAGCACAACTCATGTGAAGAAGCAAAAACTTAGGCTCAACCGATACTAACAGATAATGGTTGAAGAAGAAAGGTGGGATGCCTACGGGGCATCCCCAAGCTTAGATGCTTGAGACTTCTTGAAATATTATCTTGGGGTGCCTTGGTCATCCCCAAGATTGAACTTTTGTGTCTCCTTAATTCCTCTCATATCATGGTTTCTCTTATTATCAAAAGCTTCGTCCACACCAAACTCAACAAGAACTCGTGAGATAGGTTAGTATAAACCATTGCAAAACCTTATCATTTTCTACTGTAACAAATCACTAAAATTATTATTCAACATTGCATACTAAATGTATCTATATATTTAATACTCCTATCCTCAAATAGAATCATTAAACAAGCAAACATATACAAACAATGCAAACATAACAACAATCTGCCAAAACAGTACATTCTGTAAAGAATGCAAGATTCATCATACTTCTCTAACTCCAAAAATTATGAGAACAATATTACGCTGTTGAAGATTTATCAGAGCTCATTATCCAAAAAGTTCCAACATTATACCATTCGCTGACTTTTCTAGGGTATTTTTGCAACAGCGGTAAACTTTCTTGTTTTCAAACAGCAACATGTATACTAGCAAAATAAGCATGGTCAAGGCTATCCTTGGCATTTTTATTGAAAATAAAGATGCAAAACATTATTCTAAATAACAGCAAGCAAATACTAACAAAATAAAATGACGCTCCAAGCAAAACACATATCATGTGGTGAATAAAAATATAGCTCCAAGTAAAGTTACCGATGAACGAAGACGGAAGAGGGGATGCCTTCCGGGGCGTCCCCAAGCTTAGGCTCTTGGTTGTCCTTGAATATTACCTTGGGGTGCCTTGGGCATCCCCAAGCTTAGGCTCTTTCCACTCCTTATTCCATAGTCCATTGAATCTTTACCCAATACTTGGAAACTTCACAACACAAAACTCAACAGAAAGCTCGTAAGCTCTGTTAGTATAAGAAAATAAAACCACCACTTAGGTAATGTAATGAACTCATTCTAAATTTATATTGGTGTAATATTTACTGTATTCCAACTTTTCTATGGTTCATACCCTCTGATACTACTCACAGATTCATTAAAATAAGCAAACAACACGTGGAGAACAGAATCCGTCAAAAACAGAATAGTCTGTAGTAATCTATATCAAACGTATACTTATAGAATTCCAAAAATCCTACAAAATTAGGAAGTCCTACGAAATTTGTGTACCAATCCAGAACAAAAAGAATCAGATCATAACTACATTTCTGTGAATTAACAAAACTAATTTACTGGGTGCAAAAGTTTCTGATTTTCAGCAGGATCAACACAACTATCACCATAAGCTATCCTAAAGGTCTTACTTGGCACTTTATTGAAACAAAAGCTATAAAACATGATTACTACAGTAGCATAATCATGTGGACACACGAAAACAGTAAGGATACATATTGGGTTGTCTCCCAACAAGAGCTTTTCTTTAATGCCTTTTTAGCTAGGCATGATGATGACAAGGATGCTCACATAAAAGATAAGAATAGAAACATAACGGGAGCATCATGAAGCAAATGACTAGCACATTTAAGCCTAACCCACTTCCTATGCATAGGGATTTTGTGAGCAAACAACTTAAGGGAACAATAATCAACTAGCATAGGAAGGTGAAACAAGCATAAGTTCAAAACTTTAAGCACATAGAGAGGAAACTTGATATTATTGCAATTCCTACAAGCATATGTTCCTCCCTCATAATAATTTTCAGTAGCATCATGAATGAATTCAGCAATATAACCAGCACATAAATCATTCTTTTCATGATCTACAAGCATAGAAAATTTACTACTCTCCACATAAGCAAATTTCTTCTCATGAATAGTAGTGGGAGCAAACTCAACAAAATAATTATCATGTGAGGCATAATCCAATTGAAAACTAAAATCATGATGACAAGTTGCATGGTTATCATTATTCCTAATAGCATACAAGTCATCACAATAATCATCATAGATAGCAACTTTGTTCTCATAATCAATTGGAACCTCTTCCAAAATGGTGGATTCATCACTAAATAAAGTCATGACCTCTGCAAATCTACTTTCATAAATATAATCATCATAAATAGGAGGCATGCTTTCATCATAATAAATATTCTCATCAAAACTTGGGGGACTAAACATATCATCTTCATCAAACATAGCTTCCCCAAGCTTGTGGCTTTGCATATCATTAGCATCATGGGTATTAAAGGAATTCATACTAACAACATTGCAATCGTGCTCATCATTCACATATTGTATGCCAAGCATTCTATGTAATTCTTCTTCTAGTACCTTAGCACAATTTTCCTTCCCATCATTTTCACGAAAGATATTACAAAGATGAAGCGTATGAGACAAACTCAATTCCATTTTTTGTAGTTTTATTTTATAAACTAAACTAGTGATAAAACAAGAAACAAAAAGATTCGATTGCAAGATCTAAAGATATACCTTCAAGCACTCACCTCCCCGGCAACAGCGCCAGAAAAGAGCTTAGTTGACGGGGCGTGAGTGCCGCTTACATAGCCTCCCTGGCAACGGCGCCAGAAAAGAGCTTGATGTCTACTACACAACCTTCTTCTTTTAGACGCTGTTGGGCCTCCAAGTGCAGAGGTTTGTAGGACAGTAGCAAATTTCCCTCAAGTGGATGACCTAAGGTTTATCAATCCGTGGGAGGCGTAGGATGAAGATGGTCTATCTCAAGCAACCCTGCAACCAAATAACAAAGAGTCTCTTGTGTCCCCAAGACACCCAATACAATGGTAAATTGTATAGGTGCACTAGTTCGGCGAAGAGATGGTGATAAAAGTGCAATATGGATGGTAGATATGGGTATTTGTAATCTGGAAATGTAAAAACAGCAAGGTAACTAATGATAAAAGTGAGCGTAAACGGTATTGCAATGGTAGGAAACAAGGCATAGGGTTCATACTTTCACTAGTGCAAGTTCTCTCAACAATAATAACATAACTAGATAATATAACTATCCCTCAACATGCAACAAAGAGTCACTCCAAAGCCACTAATAGCGGAGAACAAACAAAGAGATTATGGTAGGGTACGAAACCACCTCAAAGTTATTCTTTTGGATCAATCTATTCAAGAGTTCATACTAGAATAACACCTTAAGATACAAATCAACCAAAACCCTAATGTCACCTAGATACTCCATTGTCACCTCAAGTATCCGTGGGCATGATTATACGATATGCATCACACAATCTCAGATTCATCTATCCAACCAACACAAAGTACTTCAAAGAGTGCCCCAAAGTTTCTACCAGAGAGTCAAGACGAAAACGTGTGCCAACCCTTATGCATAGGTTCATGGGCAGAACCAGCAAGTTGATCACCAAAACATACATCAAGTGTATCACGTGATATCCCATTGTCACCACAGATAAACATGCAAGACATACATCAAGTGTTCTCAAATCCTTAAAGACTCAATCCAATTAAATAACTTCAAGAGGAAAACTCAATTCATCACAAGAGAGTAGAGGGGGGAGAAACATCATAAGATCCAACTATAATAGCAAAGCTCGCGATACATCAAGATCGTGCCATAGAGAGAACACGAGAGAGAGAAATCAAACACATAGCTACTGGTACATACCCTCAGCCCTGAGGGTGAACTACTCCCTCCTCGTCATGGAGAGCGCCGGGATGATGAAGATGGCCACCAGTGAGGGATCCCCCCTCCGACAGGGTGCCGGAACGGACTCCCGAGCGGTTTTTTGTGGCTACAGAGACTTGCGGCGGCGGAACTCCCAATCTATCTTCATCCTCGATGTTTTTAGGGTACGTGGACTTATATAGGCGAAAGAAGTCGGACGGGGGATCCTCGAGGGGCCCAGGAGACAGTGGGCGCGCCCAGGGGGGTGGGCGCGCCCTCCTATCTCCTGGCTTCCTCGAACCTTCCCTGGCTTGAACTCCAAGTCTCCCGGATCATATCCTTTCCGAAAATCACGCTGCCGAAGGTTTCATTCCATTTGGACTCCTTTTGATATTCCTTTTCTCCGAAATACTGAAACAGGTAATAAAACAATAATATGGGCTGGGCCTCCAGTTAATAGGTTAGTCCCAAAAGTAATATAAAAGTGTATAATAAAGCCCGTAATCATTCAAAACAGATAATAAAATAGCATGAATGCTTCATCAAATATAGATACGTTGGAGACGTATCAGTATTGGAGTGCATATGCGGATGTGGAGGTGGAGAGGCGGTGGTGGACAAACTGAACTTTTTCAGTTTCGTCAGGTAAGGATGGACGTCCGGTGGATGTCGGACGACCGGTGGTCGGACGTCTGATGCCTGGGCGATTTCGGGCACGGGATGAACGTCTAGGGTTTGTGGTGGAGGTGGCAAAATTGGTCAAATTCAAGCGATTTTGTGGAAGGAAAAGGTGGAGATGATGGGGAAAATCTATATCCACTCGTGGCAAAGCAAATCCATGGATCAATTCCAACAAAACTTCATCACACCAACAAATCATAAAAAAATTGGGCTATTTTCGGTGGGGATTTTCGAAATTGGGGAAGAACACAACAAAATCAAGCTAGAAAACAAGGGGTAGGGGCTCCAAATCCGTGATAAACATGGCTTATGATACCAAGATGATGTAGGGTAGAACCCTAGGGGCCCGATCTTTCACGAAATGGAGGGGTCCTATGAAGAACACAAAGAACACGACGGGAACACGAGGGAAAACATGAGAGAAATCACTCAACCAACAAGCCTTGGTCACACATATGCTAGATCCTCAGAACACAAAGAGATACGTGATCCACGATCAACAAGGGACGATACATAGGGTAATCAGTTCTTCTCCGTGAGGAGGTCTTGAGTTCTTCCCATTGGGGGTCTTGAATCCAAGTGGATCTTCTCCGTAGAGGCGCGATCTCTCTCGATGGAGTAGATCCATATGGATGAGAAAAGCTCTATATCAAATGAGCTAAACCTATGCTAACCCTAACTAGGAGGAGGAGGAGGTCTATTTATAGTCTTAGTGCAAATGGGGCGAAGTGAAGGGGTACATGCGCCTCGGGCCCGAAACTGTGGCAGACAGCTACCGGACGTCCGGTGGATACCGGTCGTCCGATGGCTCGCGGGCGTCCGGACGTTCATTAGTCACCAAACTTCCATTATTTCGGCTCGGATGAAGTGGCACTGGATTTCCGGAGATGCCCGGTCGTCCGGTCGTCGGTTGTCCGGTTGCCTCAGACTTCCGCTGATTTCGCTTGGTTGGGGGGATTTCTGGTGGAGATCGGATGTCCGGTCGCTGGGAGGTGTGGCGATCATCCAGTTGCTGGTCGTCCGCTCGCTGTAGCTTGCGTTGGTTGGGACTTGGGTAGGTTGGGGCTTCAGTTGCCGGACGTCCGATCCCTACCGGTCATCCGGTGGCTGGAGCTTCTTTGGCGGCTCTTCTTCTTGTCCCTCATACTCGTTGTCCTTGCCATCTTGTCCGTTGGATGTAGATGCTCCGTGGCCTTCCTCCAAGTACTTGATCAAACATAGTGTTTCCACTTGAGGTAGTAGCCATGTCGCACATGTAGAAAGTGGTAGTTTGGAGAGGAGCGAGTTCACCTTATCTTCGATAGCCTTTGCTCAGGCCCTTGTCATTGGTCCAAGTGGTGTCGTGGGAGACGTAGTTAGGTCCATGGGGATGACCTTGGGATGCTCCATGATAACCCTCAAGTATACGGGATAGTTGTAGCCTCTTTCGATAAGTAAGAGTGTCAAACCCAATGAGGAGCTAAAAGTAGAACAAATACTCTCTCAAGTCCTATCAGCCACTGATACGACTCTATGCACGCTTGACGTTCGCTTTACCTAGAACATGTATGAAACTAGAGGTACTTTGTAGGTGTGATAGAATAGGTTTGCAAGATAATAAAGAACACGTAAATAAAAAGTAGGGGCTGTTTAGATAAAGATGCAATAATTTAAATATAGCGAGTGTGGAAAAGTGGTGGTAGGAGTTGTGGAATTGTCCCTAAGCAGTTGACTACGTTACTAGACCGATAGCAAGTTTGATGTGGGAGAGGCCACTGCTAGCATGTCATCCCTGACTTGGAATTCTATGCACTTATGATTGGAACTATTAGCAAGCAGTCCGCAACTACTAACGTTCATTAAGGTAAAACCCAACCATAGCATTAAGATATATTGGCCCCCCTTCAATCATGTATGCATCAATTTCTATGCTAGGTTGAAGCTTCTGTCACTCTAGCCCTCCAATACATAATCCTATCAACATACAACTAACCCTATGGTGTGATCCACGCGCGCGCTCATATGATGGGCACCAAAGGACAGCAACATAACCACAAGCAAATTAAATTAATCATAGCAATTCATCAACCACCAATAGGACAACGAAAATCTACTCAGACATCATAGGATGGTAACACATCATTGGATAATAATATGAAGCATAATGCGCCATGTTCAAGTAGAGGGTACAGCGGGTTGCGGGAGAGTGGACTGCTGTAGATAGAGGGGGGAAGGTGATGGAGATGTTGGTGAAGATGGCAGAGGTGTTGGTGAAGATCGCAGTGATGATGATGGCCCTCGGCGGCGTTCCGGCGCCACCGGAAGCAAGGGGGAGAGAGCCCCCCTTCTTCTTCTTCTTCCTTGACCTTCTCCCTAGATGGGAGAAGGGTTTCCCCTCTGGTCCTTGGCTCCCATGGCGTGGGAGGGCGAGAGCCCCTCCGAGATTGGATCTGTCTCTCTGTCTCTCTCTGTTTCTGCATTCTCAGATCCTTCCCCTTCACTGTTACTTTTATATCCGGAGATCCGTAACTCCGATTGGGGTGAATCTTTCGCCCAGATTTTTCTCATAAAATTAGCTTTCTGGTGGCAAAAGAAGAGCGTCAACTGCCTTACGGGTGGCCCATGAGAGTGCCAGGTGCGCCCAGGGGGTGGGCGCGCCCCCTGTCTCGTGGCCACCTCGGACACTGTTTCGCATTGATTCTTCCTCCGGAAAATCCCAAATATTCCAAAATAATTCTCCGTCTGTTTTTATCCCGTTTGATATTGGGTTTCTACGAAACATAAAACATACAATAAACATGAACTGGCACTGGGCACTGGATCAATATGTTAGTCCCAAAAAATAGTATAAAAAGTTGCCAAAAGTATATGAAAGTTGAATAATATTGGCATGGAACAATCAAAAGTTATAGATATGACGGAGACATATCAGCATCCCCAAGCTTAATTCCTGCTCATCCTCGAGTAGGTAAATGATAAAAAAGATAATTTTTGATGTGGAATGCTACCTAGCATAATCTTGATCATATGTCTAATCATGGCATGAATATTAAGATACGAGTGATTCAAGGCAATAGTCTATCATTTGACATAAAAACAATAATACTTCAAGCATACCAACCAAGCAATTATGTCTTATCAAAATAACATAGCCAAAGAAAGCTCATCCCTACAAAATCATATAGTCTAGCTATGCTCCATCTTCATCACACAAAATACTCCCATCATGCACAACCCCGGTTTCAGCCAAGCAATTGGTTCATACTTTTTAACGCGCTTCAGCTTTTTCAACTCTTACGCAATACATGAGCGCAAGCCATGGACATAGCACTATGGTGGTATATGGTGGTGGTTGTGAGGACAAAAAGGGAGAAGATAGTCTCACATCAACTAGGTGTATCAAAGGGCTATGGAGATGCCCGCCAATAGATATCAATGTGAGTGAGTAGGGATTGCCATGCAACGGATGCACTAGAGCTCTAAGTGTACGAAAGCTCAAACTGGAAACTAAGTGGGTGTGCATTCAACTTGCTTGCTCATTAAGACCTCGGGCATTTGAGGAAGCCCATCATCGGAATATACAAGCCAAGTTCTATAATGAAAATTCCCACTAGTATATGAAAGTGATAACTCAAGAGACTCTCTATATGAAGAACATGGTGCTATTCTGAAGCACAAGTGTGGTAAAAGGATAGTAACATTGCCCCTTCTCTCTTTTTCTCTCATTTTTCATTTTCATTTTCATTTTTTCTATTTTTCATTTTTTTATTTTTTCTTTCTTTTTGGTGGGCTTCTTTGGCCTGTTTTTTTATTTGGGCCTCTTTGGCCTCTTTTATTTTTCATAAAGTCCGGAGTCTCATCCCGACTTGTGGGGGAATCATAGTCTCCTTCATCCTTTCCTCACTGGGGCAATGCTCTAATAATGATGATCATCACACTTTTATTTACTTACAACTCAATATTACAACTCGATATCTCGGACAAAGATATGACTCTATATGAATGCTTCCAGCGGTGTACCGGGATGTGCAATGATCTAGCATAGCAATGACATCCAAAAACGGACAAGCCATGAAAACATCATGTTAGCTATCTTATGATCATGCAAAGCAATATGACAATGAATGCTCAAGTCATGAATATGATGATGATGGAAGTCGCATGGCAATATATCTCGGAATGGCTATGGAAATGCCATAATAGGTAGGTATGGTGGCTGTTTTGAGGAAGGTAAATAATGGGTTCATGATACTGGCGGAAGTTGCGCGACACAATAGAGGCTAGCAAAGGAAGGGTGAGTGTGCGTATATCCATGGACTCACATTAGTCATAAAGAACTCATATACTTATTGCAAAAGTCTACTTGCCCTTGAAGCAAAGTACTACTACGCATGCTCCTAGGGGGGGAGGTTGGTAGGAGTTAACCATCGCGCGCCCCCGACCTCCACTCATAAGGAAAGCAATCAAAGAACACCTCATGCTCCAACTTTGTTACATAACGGTTCACCATACATGCATGCTACGGGACTTGCAAACCTCAACACAAGTATTTCTCAATTTCACAATTACTAAACTAGCATGACTCTAATATCACCACCTTTATATCGCAAAACTATTGCAAGGAATCAAACATATCATATTCAGTGATCTGCAAGTTTATGTAGGATTTTATGACTAACCATGTGAATGACCAATTCCTTTCATCTCTCTAAATAGATATAAGTGAAGCAAGAGAGTTTAATTCTTTCTACAAAAGATATGCCCATGATCTAACAATTATAAGTGAAGCAAAAGAGCATTCTACAAATGGCGGTTTTCTATGTGAAGAGAAACAGGCAATCCAAACTTCAAATGATATAAGTGAAGCACATGCAGCCTTCTATAAAGCCATACTCAAAAGATTTAAGTGAGGTGCAATGAGCATTATATAAATCAACCAAGGACTATCTAATACCAGCATGGTGCATAAAAGAAAAGTGAAAACTAAATGCAAAAGACGCTCCAAGACTTGCACATATCGCATGAACGAAACGAATACGAAAACATACCGATACTTGTTGAAGAAAGAGGGGATGCCTTCCGGGGCATCCCCAAGCTTAGACCCTTGAGTCTCCTTGAATATTTACTTGGGGTGCCTCGGGCATCCCCAAGCTTGAGCTCTTGCCTCTCTTCCTTTTCCTCATATCGAAACCTCCTTTTTAGACACTTCATCCACACAAAACTTCAACAGAAAACTCGGTAAGATCCGTTAGTATAATAAAGCAAATCACCACTCTAGGTACTATTGAAAACCAATTCATATTTTGTTTTGCATTGTGTATACTGTAATATAACTTTTCCATGGCTTAATCCACTAATATAAATTGATAGATTCATCAAAACAAGCAAACTATGCATCAAAAACAGAATCTGTCAAAAACAGAACAGTCTGTAGAAATCTGAACATCCACCATACTTATGGTACCCCAACAATTCTACACAAATTAGGACGAATAAACAAGTTTTATATAAAGACAATGCAAAAGGAATCAGAACCAATTGACATTCCAGTTAAAAATGTAAAATCACGCACTATAGTCATAGTTTCTGTCCTGCACCGTACAAACCAACAAGCATTGTAAACATCCTAAAGGCAAACCTTGGCACATTATTTTTATAATACAATGGAATTGTACAAGGAGAAAATTATTTTTGTTGAAAAGTTTCTGTAATTAAGATTCACAAAGTTTCCGTGAGCATGAACAAAGTTCAAGGCTAGCTCCCACTTCAACAATGCTTGTCTTTCTCACTTTCACTTCCCTTTTTGAAAAGTTTTAGGTTGCCCTCTTTATTTTTTTTTGTTTTTAAACTATATAAAAGCACTCAACAGAAATAAATGACTCTCTAAAACTTCCGGTTTGTCTCCCTGGCAGCGCTTTCTTTAAAGCCATTAAGCTAGGCATTTAGTGCTCAAGTAATGAATCCACCCAGATCCCAAGGTATATCAAAGCCAATTTTAATTAACAATGATTTGTAATTTAGTAGTGAGCACAAAGTAACATATATCAAGCAACAACGAAGTCTAACTCGCTTCCTATGCATCAGCATGTCATAAAAGAACAATTCATGCACACCAAGTAAAGGCCAATGCATAGTATAAGCAGTTTCTTGCAATTCTATCATATTGGAAACATAGAGAGGTGGAGATATAGTTCCTCTCTCATAATAATTGCAAGTAGGAGCAGCAAGCACATGCATATTATATCTATCAAAATCATCATGTGCAATGGTAAAAGGCAACCCATCAATATAATCCTTAATAAACACAAACTTCTCTGATGTAGTGTAGTCGGGAGAATTCAAAAAGATAATAGGACTAGCAAGCGTGGGTGCAATAGCAACAATTTCATGTTTAACATAAGGAACTATAGAAAGTTCATCTACATAAGCATAATTCATATTGGCATCTTGGCCACAAGCATAGCAAGCATCATCAAAAAGGGATATTTCAAGAGAATCAACGAGATCGTAGCAATCATCATAATCATCCTTCGGTAAGCACGAAGGGGAATTAAACAATGTATGAGTTTAAGAGTTACTCTCATTAGAAGGTGGGCACGGGTGATCAATCTGCTCTTCCTCCTTTTGTTCTTCGCTCTCCTCATCATCTTTTTCATCCAATGAGCTCATGGTTTCATCAATTTCTTCTTCCATGGCTTCCTGCAAAATATTAATCTCTTCTTGGACAGTGGAGAATTTCTCAATATATAGTTTAACATAGGCATTAGAAGCATAATTATCATAACAATATTCAAGTATGGCAAAATTTTCAGATTTGTAGAGAGTAGCATCATACTTTTCAATCAAAGAAGCAATTTCATAAGCACCCTTAAAAGCAACAAATTCTTCAATTTGTTGAACATCATATAATTATAAACACCCTTAGCATATGAAGATACGATTCCATTGTCAATAAACTCACATTGGTAGGGAAGGTGTTTCTTAGGGTATTCAGAACAACAAGTAATATCATATATTTCACATAAATTCCAAGCATAGCATTGCAAATGATGAATTTGATCCAGTAAAAGTTTCCCTTTTTCAGATATATGGTGTCGCACATAACAAGCATGCTCATCTAAAGATTTTCCCTCAACTAAGCTAGTTGGGGTTTCAGCACGAGCACAAAGGGATCGAAGATGATCCAAGTAAAAAGCTTCAGGAGTGTGATAGATTTTGAGTGGTTCTTCAACCATTGGTTTAGTAGGTACAACTAATTTTTTTGGTATTTTGCGTTTCCTACCCATAACTAAAGATAGAAAACAACTAGGAACAACAAATAAGAATTACTTAGTGATAAAGCAAACAAGCACACACGAGAATATTCACCCCACGCTATGACTCCCCGGCAACGGCGCCAGAAAAAGGTCTTGATGACTCGCAAGTATACGGGAGAGTTGTACCCTCTTTCCATAAGTAAGAGTGTCGAACCCAACGAGGAGCTAAAGGTAGAAAAAATACTCTCTCAAGTCCTATCGGCCACTGATACGACTCTACGCACGCTTGACGTTCGCTTTACCTAGAACAAGTATGAAACTAGAGCTACTTTGTAGGTGTGATAGAATAGGTTTGCAAGATAATAAAGAACACGTAAATAAAAAGTAGGGGCTGTTTAGATAAAGATGCAATAAAGTAAATATAGCGAGTGTGGAAAAGTGGTGGTAGGAGTTGTGGAATTATACCTAAGCAATTGACTATGTTACTAGACCGATAGCAAGTTTCATGTGGGAGAGGCCACTGCTAGCATGTCATCCCTGACTTGGAATTCTATGCACTTATGATTGGAACTATTAGCAAGTAGTCCGCAACTACTAACGTTCATTAATATAAAACCCAACCATAGCATTAAGATATATTGGTTCCCCTTCAATCCCGTATGCATCAATTTCTATGCTAGGTTGAAGCTTCTGTCACTCTAGCCCTCCAATACATAGTCCTATCAACATACAACTAACCCTATGGTGTGATCCACGCGCGCGCTCATATGATGGGCACCAAAGGACAGCAACATAACCACAAGCAAATTAAATCAATCATAGAAATTCATCAACCACCAATAGGACAACGAAAATCTACTCAGACATCATAGGATGGCAACACATCATTGGATAATAATATGAAGCATAAAGCACCATGTTCAAGTAGAGGGTACATCTGGTTGCGGGAGAGTGGACCGCTGTAGATAGAGGGGGGGAGGTGATGGAGATGTTGGTGAAGATGGCGGAGGTGTTGGTGAAGATCGCGGTGATGATGATGGCCCTCGACCGCGTTCCGGCGCCACCGGAAGCAAGGGGGAGAGAGCCCCCCTTCTTCTTCTTCTTCCTTGACCTTCTCCCTAGATGGGAGAAGGGTTTCCCCTCTGTTCTTTGGCTCCAATGGCGTGGGAGGGGCGAGAGCCCCTCCGAGATTGGATCTGTCTCTCTATCTCTCTCTGTTTCCGCGTTCTCAGATCCTTCCCCTTCACCGTTTCTTTTATATCCGGAGATCCGAAACTCCGATTGAGGTGAATCTTTCGCCCAGATTTTTCTCATAAAATTAGATTTCTTGCGGCAAAAGAAGAGCGTCAACCACCTTACGGGTGGCCC
>NC_041383.1:467793564-467915128 GCF_002162155.2 Triticum dicoccoides | reverse complement strand
CTGTCTCGTGGCCACCTCGGACACTGTTTCGCATTGATTCTTCCTCCGGAAAATCCCAAATATTCCAAAATAATTCTCCGTCTGTTTTTATCCCGTTTGGATTCCGTTTGATATTGGGTTTCTGCGAAACATAAAACATGCAACAAACAGGAACTGGCACTGGGCACTGGATCAATATGTTAGTCCCAAAAAATAGTATAAAAAGTTGCCAAAAGTATATGAAAGTTGAATAATATTGGCATGGAACAATCAAAAATTATAGATACGACGGAGACATATCACTCCGCATCAGAAACCATGTTCTATAGTAACTCAATTAATACTTATCAAATACATGTCATGCATTAACTCAGTATAAATAAATAAAATCGATCAAAACCTCAACCGAATCTATACTTTCTTTCTTTGCCTTACACTACCCAAATAAAATAAAATCTTATCAACTAAATCAAAACTAAACTTATCTTTCCTTCCTTACCCATACTAAACAAATCATATATTATCAAAATCTATAATATAGTTATCTTATCAAAATCTATAACATGGTCGATATAAGGTATATTTGGATGATCAGTGCTAGGCACACGACAGATTTGTGCACGATTCACACAGGACAAGTACCTAGACCATTGTATTGCCTCATATCTTTGATCTGTGTGGAATCTAATCACGTCGTGCAAAATTGTCCATCCACAGATCGTGTGTGCTGCAGTTTCGTATTTTGACAGGTCTGATATTGAACTAGTAGAATATGCATGCTCCATTGCAACGCACAACCAATTAGCTAGCTTTATTACTATTGACGAAGAGTTCATTCCATCACCTTCACTTCCCATCAGTTTTTGTTTCTCCCATGTTGTCCTCCCCTTTGGTTTTTTGGGTTTTTTAACCCCAACCGATGCCGCACAAAATAACAAGTAATATAAATTAATACTTTCTCAAAATCACGTCCTCCATTAAATCAATTAAATCTGATTAATCTAATCAAAATCTCAATTAAATCAAAAATTTCCTCGCCTTCCCCTACCCAGACTCTTATCAAATTAAATGTTACCAAGATTGTTGTAAAGTATGTGTTATGAGCTCATGCTTTGGTGTTGCCCAAAGACTTGAAAGTACGCAAGAAGATCTGTAGCTAGTTTGTGCAAAGTGAATGCTCATTTTAGGGTGTGCAAGAGATGTGCCATATATTTATCTTCAATGTAAGATCTGTAACTAGTTTGTGTCCCCTTCAGAGGGGGTGCAACAAAGAAAAGAGTCAAGATTTCCATGTATAGGATTGTAGGAACAACTTTAAGGAGCCTCGCAAGAACAGGAGGAGCGACGCAGCCTATACAACTAGTAATGGTAAGTCACTTCTTTCAAATACCAGGACATATGCTATTTGTCCGCCATTGTGCTTGGCTAGGGTTCTCCACCTGTAACCCAGTCATGGGGCCATTGATCAATACTCTGTGTGCTCACTATTATAAGATGTTCTAGCTTTTTTCTTATCGAATGTATGTACACGTTTTAGTGTGTTCATTCACTTATTTTAGTCTCGATGTAGTCTATATTTATATATCTAAAACATCATATAATAGTCAACAGAGGGAGTAAGTCCTTCCTACTATGGTAGATATCTTGAAGGAAATATGCCCTAGAGGCAATAATAAAGTTGTTATTTATATTTCCTTATATCATGATAAATGTTTATTATTCATGCTAGAATTGTATTAACCGGAAACTTAGTACATGTGTGAATACATAGACAAACAGAGTGCCCCTAGTATGCCTCTACTAGACTAGCTCGTTAATCAAAGATGGTTAAGTTTCCTAGCCATAGATATGTGTTTTCATTTGATGAACGAGATCACATCATTAGAGAATGAAGTGATGGACAAGACCCATCCATTAGCTTAGCACTATGATCATTTATTTTATTGCTATTACTTTCTTCATGACTTATACATGTTCCTATGACTATGAGATTATGCAACTCCCGAATACCGGAGGAACACTTAGTGTGCTATCAAATGTCACAACTTAACTGGGTGATTATAAAGATGCTCTATAGGTGTCTCTGATGGTGTCTGTTGAGTTGGCATAGATCAAGATTAGGATTTGTCACTCCGATTATTGGAGAGGTGTCTCTGGGCCCTCTCGATAATGCATATCACTATAAGCCTTGCAAGCAATGTGACTAATGAGTTAGTTATGGGATGATGCATTAAGAAACGAGTAAAGAGACTTGCCGGTAATGAGATTGAACTAGGTATGGTGATACCGACGATCGAATCTCGGGCAAGTAACATACCGATGACAAAGGGAACAACATATGTTGTTTTGCGGTTTGACCGATAAAGATCTTTGTAGAATATGTAAGAGCCAATATGAGAATCCAGGTTCCGCTATTGGTTATTAACCAGAGATGTGTCTCGGTCATGTCTACATAGTTCTGGAACCCATAGGGTCCGCACGCTTAACGTTCGATGACGATTTGTATTATGAGTTTTTGTGATTTGATGGCCGAAGGTTGTTTAGAGTCCTGGATGAGATCACGGATGTGACGAGGAGTCTCAAAATGGTCGAGACATAATCATTGATATATTGGATTCGGACACTGGAAGTGTTCGGGTTGGTTTCGGATAAAACCGGACGGAGGGGTTACCGAAACCCCTCGGGGAAGTAATGGGACTTAGTGGGCCTTAGGGGAGAGAGAGGGCAGAAGCCAGGAGGTGGCGCCCCCCGCCCAAGGGGAGTCCGAATAGGACTAGGAGAGGGGGCACGACCCCTCTTTCCCTCTCCCTCTCCCTCTCCTTCGTTCTTCTCCTACTTGGACTAGGAAAGGGGGAAACCTACTCCTACTAGGAGTAGGAATTCCCCCCTTGGGCGCGCCCCTTGTGGCCGGCCCTCCTCCTCCTCCCCTCCTTTATATACGGGAGAGGGAGCACCCCATAGACACACAAGTTGATCTTTAGCCATGTGCGGTGCCCCCCTCCATAGTTTTACACCTCGGTCATATTGTCATAGTGCTTAGGCGAAGTTGTGTGTCGGTAGCTTTATCATCACCGTCAACACGCCGTCGTGCTGATGAAACTCTCCCTCAGCCTCAGCTTGATCAAGAGTTCGAGGGACGTCACCGAGCTGAACGTGTGCAAATCATGGAGGTGCCGTGCTTTAGATACTTGGATCGGTTGGATCGCGAAGATGTTCGACTACGTCAACCGCATTACTAAACGCTTCCGCTTTCGGTCTACAAGGGTATGTGGACACACTCTCCACGCTCGTTGCTATGCTTATCCTAGATAGATCTGGCGTGACCGTAGGATTTTTTTTGAAATACTACGTTCCCCAACAGTGGTATCAGAGCCAGGTCAATGCATAGATGTTATATGCACGAGTAGAACACAAAGAGTTGTGGGTGATAATAGTCATACTGCTTACCAGCATGTCATACTTTGATTCGGCAGTATTGTGGGATGAAGCGGCCTAGACCGACATTACATGACCGCGTTCATGAGACTGGTTCTACCGCCGTGCTTTGCACACAAGTAGCTAGTGGGTGTATGTTTCTCCAACTTTAGTTGGATCGAGTGTGACTATGCCCGGTCCTTGTTGAAGGTTAAAATAGCACACTTGACGAAAAATAGTTGTGGTTTTGATGCGTAGGTAAGAACGGTTCTTGCTAAGCCTGTAGCAGCCACGTAAAATTTGCAACAACAAAGTAGAGGACGTCTAACTTGTTTTTGCAGGGCTTGCTGTGATGTGATATGGTCAAAACATGATGATATATAAATTGTTGTAAGAGATGATCATGTTTTGTAACACTTATCGGCAATTGGCAGGAGCCATATGGTTGTCGCTTTATTGTATGAAATGCAATCGCCATGTAATTGCTTTACTTTATCACTAAGCGGTAGCGATAGTCATAGTAGCAATAGTTGGCGAGACGACAATGATGCTTTGATGGAGATCATTGTGTCAAGCCGGTGGCGATGGTGATCATGACGGTGCTTTGGAGATGGAGATCAAAGGCACAAGATGATGATGGCCATATCAAATCACTTATATTGATTGCATGTGATGTTTATCCTTCATGCATCTTATTTTGCTTAGTACGGCGGTAGCATTATAAGATGATCTCTCACTAAATTTCAAGGTACAAGTGTTCTCCCTGAGTATGCACCATTGCGATAGTTCGTCGTGCTGAGACACCAAGTGATGATCGGGTGTGGTAAGCTCTACGTTCACATATAACGGGTGCAAGCCAGTTTTGCACACGCAGAATACTCGGGTTAAACTTGACGAGCCTAGCATATGCAGATATGGCCTCGGAACATTGAGACTGAAAGGTCGAGCGTGAATCATATAGTAGATATGATCAACATAGTGATGGTCACCATTGAAAAATACTCCATCTCATGTGATGATCGGACATGGTTTAGTTGATATGGATCACGTGATCACTTACATGATTAGAGGGATGTCTATCTAAGTGGGAGTTCTTAAGTAATATTATCAATTGAACTATAATTTATCATGAACTTAGTACGTGATAGTATTCTCCATGTCTATGTTGTTGTAGATAAATGGCCTGTGCTACTGTTCCGTTGAATTTTAATGCGTTCCTAAAAAAGATAAGTTGAAAGATGATGGTAGCAACTACACGGACTGGGTCCGTAACATGAGGATTATCCTCATTGCTGCACAGAAGAATTACGTCCTGGCAGCACCGCTGAGTGCCAAACCCGCTACAGGAGCAACACCAGATGTTATGAACGCCTGGAAGAGCAAAGTTGATGACTACTTGATAGTTCCGTGTGCCATGCTTTATGGCTTAGAACCGGGACTTCAATGACGTTTTGAACATCATGGAGCATATGAGATGTTCCAGGAGTTGAAGTTAATATTTCAAGCAAATGCCCGGATTGAGACATGAAGTCTCCAATAAGTTCTACAGCTGCAAAATGGAGGAGAATAGTTCTGTCACTGAACATATACTCAGAATGTCTGGGTACCACAATCACTTGACTCAGCTGGGAGTTAATCTTCCGGTTGATAGTGTCATTGACAGAGTTCTTCAATCACTGCCACCAAGTGACAAAAGCTTCGTGATGAACTATAATATGCAAGGGATGGATAAGACAATTCCTGAGCTCTTTGAGATGCTAAAGGCTGCGGAGGTAGAAATCAAGATGGAGCATCAAGTGTTGATGGTCAACAAGACCACTAGTTTCAAGAAAAACGGCAAAGGGAAGAAGGGGAACTTCAAGAAGAATGGCAAGCAAGTTGCTGCTCAAGTGAAGAAGCCCAAAGTCTGGACCTAAGCCTGAAACTGAGTGCTTCTACTGCAAAGGGACTGGTCACTGGAAGTGGAACTATCCCAAGTATTTGGTGGATAAGAAGGATGACAAAGTGAAAGTTATATTTGATATACATGTTATTTATGTGTACCTTACTAATGCTCGTAGTAGCACCTAGGGTATTTGATACTGGTTCTGTTGCTCATATTTGCAACTCAAAACAAGGGCTATGGATTAAGCGAAGATTGGCTAAGGACGAGGTGAAGATGCGCGTGGGAAATGGTTCCAAAGTCGATGTGATCGCGGTCGGCACGCTACCAATACTTCTACCTTCAGGATTAGTTTTAGACCTGAATAATTGTTATTTGGTGCCAGCGTTAAGCATGAACAATACATTTGGATCTTGTTTGATGTGAGACGGTTATTCATTTAAATCAAAGAATAATGGTTGTTCCATTTATATGAGTAATATGTTTAATGGTCATGCACCCTTGATGAGTGGTCTACTTTTATTGAATCTCGATAGTAGTGATACACATATTCATAGTATTGAAGCCAAAAGATATAAGTTTAATAATGATAGTGCAACTTATTTGTGGCACTGCCATTTAGGTCATATTGGTGTAAAAAGCGCATGAAGAAACTCCATGTTGATGGGCTTTTGGAATCACTTGATTATGAATCACTTGATGCTTGCGAACCATGACTAAGACTCCGTTCTCCGGAACAATGGAGCGAGCAACAGACTTGTTGGAAATAATACATACTGATGTATGCAGTCCGATGAGTGTTGATGATCGCGGTGGATATCATTATTTTCTGACCTTCACAGATGATTTGAGCATATATGGGTATATCTACTTGATGAAACAAAAGTCTGAAACATTTGTGGAAGTGCGTTATATCGACTAGAGGGGGGTGAATAGGCGATTTTTATGAATTCTTCACTGAGGAATTTGCGGTTGAGGAAATTCCACAAGCGAAGAACTACTTGCAGTGGAAATAGTACTCAGATGAAAACATAACAGAACACAAGCATGGTCATCATGATGAAATGAAGACAAGCACAGAGTACCGAAAGCGTAAACACAGGATAACACAGGATGAAGACAAATAGAGTGAAGAAATTGAATTGAGGAAATTGAGAAAGTCTTCATCAAAGTCTTCAAAGAGATATGAACAAGCACACAACAACTATAATGAGGAAATGAAAGAGTTGAGGAAATAGAACCAATAAGCTTGGTGAAGACAATTATTTGGTAGACCAGTTCCAACTCCTGTGTCAGTTGTACGTCTGGTTGGAGCGGATAGGTATTTAAACCTAAGGACACACAGTCCCAGACACACAGTCCTCACTGTATTCTCCTTGAGCTAAGGTCACACAGACCTCGCCCAATCACTCGTGGTAAGTCTTCAGGTGACTTCCAAACCTTCACAAACTCGGTCACTCGAGGATACACAATTTCCTCTTGGATGCTCTAGACCATGATGTCTAACCGTCTGGAAGAAGCACAGTCTTCAAAGGTAACAAGCGTCGGATCCACACAAGATCAATCTCTTCAGTGACGCTCAATCACTTTGGGTTTGTAGGTGTTTGGGTTTGGGTTTTCCTCACTTGATGATTTTCGCTCAAAGTCCTCGGAGGATGGGATGCTCTCAAATGACAAGTGTCAGTTTCTCTCCGAGCAGACAACCAGCTAGTGGTTGTAGGGGGCAGCTATTTATAGCCTAGGGAGCAGCCCGACATGATAAGACATAAATGCCCTTCAATGATATGACCGTTAGGTGGGTAGATATTTTGGGACAGCTGGTGCGTATCACAGCAACGGTCGGAAATATGACTATCAAATTCCTTAGGGCTATCATGTTCCTCACTGTGTAGGCAATTCGCACTAGCAAACTCCTAACTCCTCAGTCAGAACAAATTCCTCAGAGACTAGAAGAACTTCATCTCTATCATTGAAGAAATTGACTGAGCTGTATGAGATTTCCAATGGCTTCACTCGAAGGGATTGGTAGGTGTAGGATTTTGAGCTGAGCATCACTTGGAAATTTTTCCTTAGTATTTCCTCGACCCCCTTTAACAGTACGGTGTTTCCTATCACCCAAGAAAGAGAAAAAGAAACTTCGAAAACAAAAGGCTTCACGCTTCATGTTCCTCGAATGAATACTAAGTCTTTAAGGTCACACCATTTTCTTCACTTTCAAAGTCTTCAGAAATCCAAAGTCTTCAGTCGAAGAACTCCATTTTTAGGGGTCGACTTTCTCTGTAAATATCAAACTCCTCATAGACTTATAGACCTGTGTAGACTCATAAACACATTAGTCCCTTAACCTATAAGGCTTGAATACACCAAAATCACTAAGGGGCACTAGATGAACTTACAATCTCCCCCTTTTTGGTGATTGATGACAATATAGGTTAAGTTTTCAACGGGGATAAACATATGAAGTGTAAGTACTGATATTGAGGAATTTGATTGCAAGATATAGAAGAACTCCCCCTGAAGATGTGCATACTGAGGAATTTTCTTTTGAAGTAATGCACACTTGAAGAGTAGAATCATGGAGATCTCCCCCTATATTTCGTAATTCATACACGCATTTAATATGTAATATGAAGAATTTGAAATGCATGATGAAATATGGAGACTGATGTAATTCAGCATGTGTGCATTAACATTAATGAGGAATAAGCATGCAGAAAATCTCAGCAAAAGTATCAGACCACCATAGAGTTTAAGTTTACAACTTGATCGAATAAAGTCTCAGAAGAACGAGAGTTGTAACTTAGCAAAAAAACACCCATATAAGTAGACCCGCTTGAAGACTAACTCAAATTTCTCCCCCTTTGTCATTCAATGACCAAAAGGATCGAAAGATGAGGACTAATGCCCCTGAAGAATATCAAGTTGAAGGAGGAGCACCAGCGTTGTTGGGGTTGTTTGTTGTTGTAGGGCCTGCCGCAGTGTCGTCCAAGTGTTCATGCTCATCGGTTTCGTGTGATGAAGAATATGAGCTGGCCACCAAGGAAGGAATCTTGTCCTTTTGAATTTCTTCGCTGGTGGTTCAGACGAGGCAAAGTCCTCCTTGAGACCCATTTGCTTCAGATCTTCTTCACCATATAGATGTGAAAGAATAGCCCAGGTGCGACCGAAGACTTCATGGAGGTAGTAATGGTTTTTCTTCACTGCATTGTGTGTAGCAGTCATGTTATGAAGAATAGAACCAAACTGACGCTTAACCCATTTGTGGTTTCGATCCACCTTCTGGTGAAGACTAAGAAGAAGCTCACGGTCAGTCATCACCCTGGGAGTTGTGGCTTGAGGATTTGCCTTTTATGCATTAGTGGCAGAATCATGAGTAGCAGAATCATCATTGGTGGAGTAAGATGCAGCTTTGTGAAACTGACCATCCAATGGACGATTGCCTTCATCAATAACAGCAGCTGCCTTGCCCTTTTCATCAGCTGAGGAAAATGTCCGCTTGAGGACTTAAATTGGGGGCAAGTAGCTGAGGTTATTCTGAAAATCAGCTTTGTAGTTGAGTGAAGACCTTATTCTGAGGAATCTCTCATAATCCAAGGTGCGTAAGGCTTCAACTCAAACGGAGAGAGTGCAACATTTGCCAGAATCCTCATGAAGAAATCATGATAGTTGACAGAAATGCCATGCATGATATTGAACAGCAGATTCTTCATGATGCCAATGACTTCTTCATCAGTCGAGTCGTGGCTTTTGATAGGGCTCAAATTCTTCGTCAGAATGCGATAGACAGTTCTTGGCACATATAGCAATTCCTTCACAAGGAATTTGGTCCTTGGGGCGTGACCGGGCTTCAGTGGCTTCATTATCACTTGCATGTAATGGGCAGTGAGTTCAGGCTCATGGTACAGGCAATGAGCTCCTTCAAGGGGAGGACTGATTGGCAAGGCGTGAAGTAATTCAGTGGTCGGTGCTTTGTAGTGAGTGTTTTCGGTCATCTACTTCAATACCCAAGAGTTGATATCATCACCATCTCCGGTGATGTGCAGAGTTGCATAGAATTGAAGAATGAGCTCTTCATTCCAATTGCAAATATCCGTGCAAAAGTTGAGCAGTCCTGCATCATGAAGCACACTAAGGGCGGGGGTAAAGCAAGGCAGTGATTCCATGTCCACGTGAGGAATATGCTCGTGGTCGAAGACTTTGTCCTTGTTGAAGAGCAGTGAGGAATAAAAATTTGCTTGGCTGGCAGTCCAGAAGTGCTTCCTTCTAAGACGAGCAGAGTCATAAGGATTATAGTCTATGAAGAACACATGCTCGCCGAAGAAGTCATCAGCCTTGAATTTCTGCTTCTTTGAGAAGGGATCCTTTGGCTTGGGCTGAGGGGTATTGGTCAATTGCATCACCACCTTAGGAATTGCAATCTCAGGATCCACAGGCCGAGCAATTTCAGCTTCTGCTTCAGTGGCAGCCTGGGCCTTCAATTCTTCATTAACATTTTCTTCAGCACTAGTGGCTGGAATCTCTTCATGGACAGACGGTGTGGGATACCATTCTTCAGATCCCATTTGAACTGTAGTCACTGGGGACTAAGGAATTTGTTGCAAAGGTGTGAACAGAGGAGAATTGGGGTGCTGACTTTCCCAAAAATCATCATTCATCACTGGTGTAGTGCTTCCAATGTCCACATCTTCTTCTTCACTCTTTTCCTGAACGCCGGCCTCTTCGGCAGTGAACTGAGGCATGGGCGATGAGACTATTGGGGTTGAAGGGATTGCATCTGCTTCAATTTCTTCATCCAACTTCTCTAAAGAAGCAGCAGAAGGAATCTCTTCATCTAATCCGCTTGGGATCACATATTCTTCATAAAAAGGAACAAGGTCCTTTGATGGCATGGATGAGACAGGAATAGCATCAATTGGATTTTCAAAAGAGCTAGTCAATGGCTTCATCTTCTTCGGAGTTGAAGAATCTAATGAGGTTGATGCTTTCCTTTTCTTCACAGCCACACGCTCCACAGCCTTGGTCTTCTTTGCATCTGATGCAGAAGGAAGAATTGGACTTGTTGTAGGCACATGAGGAGCAGAGGGAATTGGCTCATTTACTTCAGGCTCAGCGGTAGAAGCTTCAGCTGGCCTAACAGTTTCTTGCGGCGCAACACTAGAGGTTGCCCTGGCAATTTCTTCAGCGGCTGGAATGTAGTCATCAGCCCTGGTACTCTTAGTTTCTTCAGCAGCCTAATTTTCATCACGGTGTTGGCATGATCTTCAGTCGGCTGAGTAGATGCCTTGTCCTCAGGAATTTCTTGTTGTGTTGGGGCTGCAACATTTGTAGTGAAGCCGTCAGCTTGTTTCACAAAACGGACCTTGGCTCCCAGCCAATCAACGCGGTATGCATCAAATTCATCACTGAGTTTCTTGATCTCAGATTGAATAGTGACAAGTTCTTCAGTTGTCATAGAGACAACGTTTTTCTTCAGGAAACGCTCCTTCGTGTACTGCGCTTTCTTCAACTACCTGGCCTTTTCAAATTTCCATTTTTCTTCCTGAATAAAGGTAGTCAGCATATGACTTTGGTCAGGAGTCAACTTGAAGTCAGGCATAGGAGTGTTGGGGTCCTTGTGCCAGAGATCAATGTAATCAAGGATCAATTTTGGATCCAAAAGCAGAGGCACATTTGTGCCTTTGGCTCTGGCGGACTTGAGCTGCCTGTCTCTGATGATTTCAGCAAGTTCTTCATCATCAGCATCGTCTTCATCAGACGACACTTGAAAGGTGACCTGCTGCTTGTCAGGACTTGGTCGAGAGCCTCGTCCAGCAGTGGCCTTTTTCTTCAGCAGAGAGGGATCAGTTGATGAATTGGGTGGAGCTAAATAACTAGCAGAAGCTCCTGAGGCAATAGTGATGCCTGTTGTCCTTTGGCACGTGGCGAGATGAACAGGTGCTGAGGATCTTTTCGGAGGAGCTGAGGACTTTGGAGGAGCCGGAGCAGCTTGAGGAATTGGCCGTGAGGGCTTTGAAGAATCTGGCCGTGAGGGCATTGCTGAGGAACTTGGCCGTGAGGGCATTGGGAGTGAAGCACTTGGCTTATGAGCAGGATTCTTTGCCATGGCTTTCTTTGGCTTGCTTGCAGAGGCCTCAGCAGTGGTAGCAGCAGCAGTAGATTCTTCATTAAATTTCCTTACTACTTCCTTAGCTATTTTGGCTAGCTTGGCCTGGTGCTTGCCCATTCATCAGGATAGTCCTCACCACGCTTGAGGCTGGTGGGATCAGCTTCTTGGCCAGGTGCTAATGGGGGTCTTGGGCATGGAGGATTAAGAGCGAATTTCTTCATATACTTGGGAGTAACATATCTGTACTCCCCCCATTCCCGTGCCCATCTCCTCTCTACCCTTTGGATGCGCACCTTGCACTGATTTTTCTCCTCCTTGCCAAACTTGGCCTCATCATGAGTGCAATAATCCTTGTATATGTCATCAGGAATCTCAAAAGCAGTATTGACCTCAGGCCTCTTTCCTCCTTTCTGTGGCATCTTACCATCAGCCATTTTCTTCAGCTCAGGAATTTAAGCAATGGAATTTTCTAAGGAAGTGTGCAACTTTTCTTCAAGGAACGCTGCAAATGAGTTAAGTTGATGAGAACCTAGTGATTCAGCAGCGGACATGTGTACCTGTGAACAGAGTATAGTTGAGAGGAATTTGGAGAAGTCATATGCGTTCTCAGAAGGTTTTGCAATAAGAACAAGTTTGAGGAATTTGACCGACGAGTCTTGAAGAATTTCACTAAGCGTTCTTTGACTTAGGTTCCAGAGTTGTACAGATTGAAAAATCCACACAATTGAGGAATCTTAAAGAAAAACGTTGCTTAGGGAAATAGATCAAGAACAGATGTTATGAGAGGTGTTCAGTGTGCGAAGATTTGAAGAATAAACACCTTTTGAAGATTTTGTAGAAAACATTTGAATCAAAGAGGGCAGTAAAAGTAACTTTTAATTAACCGGAACAAAGAACACGACGAACTGGGAAGTGTAGATGTGAAGCTCGTCGGTTCAGATCTTCCATGCCCTAACTTGGCTGAGGAAGACAACTACAGCGACGGCGGAGTGAAGAAATCCGCACCTGGCGTGAGTACAACGGCGATAAGGTCGAGGCAGTGAAGCTCTTCCTCACTGGCGACGATGGAGTAGCGGCGCCGCTAGGTTTTGGGAAGCTTGATCGGGAGTGAGGTTGAGCAGAGTAAAAAACGAAGTGAGGAAGGGGAGGGGTATTTATAGACAAAGTGAAAAACTGTTCGCCCGAAGAAATTGGACGAACTAGCCCCTAACCCTTCTCATTCGCTTGACATGTGTCACCCACGTACTGAGAGGTGGCGATCGTGTGACATTGTGGGTGAATAGATAAGTATTATCATGGAATGTGGAATGGTTTAGGCGGCAACAGCCGAAAATTCAGATTAGAATATTTTAAAGTTTCGTTCACAATTTCTTCAGCTGACAAGGACAAAGTGAAGACTTTGAACGAGTTTCAAATAGAATGCACATAAAGAAATTGTGAATAGACTAGGTTGAGTTTAGCATAGAGGGGGAAGGGTCCGATCACATTCACTTAGTAGAAAAGGGCAACTAGAAGAAATAGCAATAAGTGAATGCTGTAGAGGACATAAACTCATATAAACATATAGCCAATGAAGAAAAACGACAGAAATGGTGAAGACATTGCAAAGTTGAAGAAATTGAACAACTGAGGAATTTCAAAACTGAGGAAAAACTCAAATTGAAGATTTTTAACTTTTGGTGGTGGCGTGACCCACCGTATAAGAATGATGATTTCAGACACCACGTACAATTGTCATAGGGATTTGAGAATCAAATTCTTTGTTAATTTCTTCACACTTAGAGTGTTAGTCTTCAGTGATTGAAGAAAAACGTTTCTTCATGTGTTGCACGTCTAAATCATCAATTTTGCATAAGTGTTAGGATGAGTGTCCTTTTCAAAGAACATTTGAAGATTCTAAGATATTTAGCTCACACTGCAACTTGCTAAATCTCTTCTCATCCAAGGCTTAGTGAAGATATCGGCTAGCTGTTCTTCAGCCCTTACATGCTCAATGGAGATGTCGCCTTTCCACACATGATCACGAAGAAAATGATGACGAATCTGAATGTGCTTTGTCTTCGAGTGCTGAACTAGGTTATGAGCAATCTTGATCACACTCTCATTGTCACAGTACAGAGGCACATTCTTCATGTTAACGCCGTAGTCCTTGAGAGTTTCCTTCATCCACAACAATTGAGCACAGCAAGAACCAGCAGCAATGTACTCAGCTTCAGCAGTAGACAGTGATACGCAGTTCTGTTTCTTTGAGGACCAACAAACCAAAGATCGTCCGAGGAAATGGCATGTGCCTGATGTTGACTTGCGCTCCACACGATCACTGGCATAGTCAGAGTCTGAATATCCAATGAGATCAAAAGCCGAGCCCTTGGGGTACCATAATCCAAGTGTTGGTGTGTGAGCTAGATAGCGAAGAATATGCTTCACAACCTTATGGTGTGCTTCCTTCGATGAAGCTTGGAATCGGGCACACATGCAAACACTAATCATAATATCCGACCTAGATGCACATAAGTACAATAAAGAACCAATCATGGAGCGGTATACCTTTTGATCGAAGTCAATACGATTTTCATCAGTGCATAGATGGCCATTTGTGGGCATAGGAATTTTGACCCCTTTGCAATCTTTCATGCCGAATTTCCTCAGTACATCCTTGAGGTATTTCTCCTGAGATATGAATATGCCATTGCGCTATTGACGAATTTGAAGACCTAAGAAGAATTTCAATTCTCCCATCATAGACATCTCATATTCCTCCCTCATCATATAACCAAATTCTTCAGTATAACGTTGGTCAGTACAGCCAAAAATGATATCATCAACAAAGATTTGGCAGACAAACAATTCACCATCATAAGATTTAGTGAAAAGAGTTGGGTCAAGTGAACCGGGTTTGAAGCCTTTCTTCATGAGGAATTCCTTCAAGGTATCATACCACGCCCGAGGGGCCTACTTGAGTCCATAGAGGGCCTTATTGAGTCTGAAGACTTTGTCGGGATTCTTTGGATCTTCAAAACCTGGGGGTTGAGCAACATATACTTCTTCCTCAAGCTTACCATTGAGGAATGCACTTTTCACATCCATTTGATATAAAGTGATATCATGATGGTTAGCATAAGCATGTAATATGCGAATAGCCTCAAGTCTAGCAACATGTGCAAAAGTTTCATCGAAATCAATTCCTTCAACCTGTGTGTAGCCTTGAGCTACAAGCCTTGCCTTATTCCTCACCACAAGGCCATTTTCATCTTGCCTGTTGTGGTAGATCCACTTTGTGCCGATGATATTGTGCTTGCGAGGATCTAGACGTTTGACCAGTTCCCAGACATTGTTGAGCTCGAACTGATGTAATTCTTCTTGCATAGATTGAATCCACTCAGGCTCTAGAAATGCTTCATCTACCTTAGTGGGCTATGTGATAGAGACGAAAGCAAAGTTCCCACAAAAGTTAGACAAATCTGAAGCTTTTTGAGCGTGTGAGAGGACCTGAAATATTGATGTCGCTGATGATTTTATCAATTTGCACTTCGTTTGCAATGCGAGGATGAGCGGGTTGTCTTCGAGGAATTTGATCAGCATTTTCTTCAGCATCATTTTCTTCAGGTGCATCAGCATGGCGTTCTTCATGTTCTGGAATGATTTCTTCAACAGATTCTTCAGTGGGAATGACATCCTCAGTAGCCTTGAACTTGATAGTTTCCTCAGGTGACTGATCATCTAACACAGAAGGTAGGTGCTCTCTTTGCGAGCCATTAGTTTCATCGAATCGCACATCTACAGTTTCAACAACTTTGTGGTGAACGTTGTTGAAGACTCTGTAGGTGTGCGAGTCCTTTCCGTAACTAGGCATAAAACCCTCATGTGCTTTCGGTGCAAATTTTGAACTGTGATGAGGATCTCTAATCCAACATTTAGCGCCGAAGACTTTGAAATAACTCACATTGGGTTTCTTGTCAGTGAGGAGTTCGTATGCAGTCTTCTTGAAGAATTTGTGAAGATATACCCTGTTGATGATGTGGCCCACAGTATAAATTGCCTCAATCCAGAAACGACGAGGCGTCTTGTATTCATAAAGCATAGTGCGAGCCATCTCAACAACAGTCCTATTCTTGCGCTCCACGACGCCATTTTGCTGAGGAGTATAAGGAGCAGATAACTCATGAGTAATACCAAGTTCCTCAAGATAGTCATCAAGACCAGAATTCTTGAACTCAGTTCCATTGCCACTTGTGTTGTGCTTGATCTTCACACCAAAGTTGGTTGAAGCCCTCGAGGAAAATCGTTTGAAGACTTCCTGGACCTCATGTTTGTAAGTGACAATATGCACCCATGTGTAATGAGAGTAATCATCAACAATAACAAAGCCATATAGAGATGTATCATTTGTAATTGCTGAATAATGATTAGGACCAAAGAGATCCATGTGAAGCAATTCAAATGGTCGGATAGTAGTCATGATAGTCTTCGGTGGATGCTTGGCCTTGGTCATCTTTCCAGCTTCATAGGCTCCGCATAAGTGATCCTTGAGGAATTTGACATTCTCAATGCCAATGACATGCTTCTTCTTCGCGAGCGTGTGCAGATTCCTCATGCCAGCATGACCAAGACGTCGATGCCATAGCCAGTCTTCTGAAGCTTTTGCAAGTAGACATACAGCTAGTTGAGGTCCTGTAGATAAATCAATAATATACAAATCTCCTCTCCTAAAGCCTTCGAAGACTTTGGAATTGTCATCTTCCATGATCACAACACAACGATACTTGCGAAAGACAACAACCATATCAAGATCACAAAGCATTGAGACAGACATCATGTTGTATCCTAAGGACTCGACAAGCATGACGTTGTCCATGTGTCGATCCTTTGTGATCGCAACCTTACCTAGACCCAATACCTTGCTTTTTCCTTTGTCAGCGAAGATGATATGCTTCAGATGCGATGGAGATAAGGGAACATCCATCAATAGGTTCTTGTCACCAGTCATGTGATTTGTACATCCACTATCGAGGACCCACTCATTTGCTTTGGGTTGATCATCCTGCAGATGAATTAGTGCAGCTTACGAACTCATATACTTCATCAGTGAAGAATATGACATCAATTTCATCAGATCAATTTCATCAAGCAATAAAACAGATAAAGCAGTATGAGGACGTGAGAAATGAGGATTCATTTCTTCATGATTAGCCTGCGTCCTTTCAGGCATTTTCAGGTCTCTAGCAATTTCTTCAGACGTTTAAGCACGTCTGGAGACCTGACCCTGCAGAAGAACTTCACCACCCACATCTGAAGGGGTGGCAAAGAGTTCATCACTCTGCGAGCTCCATACGAGAAAGGTGGCATAGAAGCCAGTCCACTTCGTTTCTCATAAGAGGGGTTAGGATAAGCATATGAATAAGCAGAGAAATTCTTTGAGGACTTATGAACATAATGGTTAGAAGAATAATGCTCATATTCATAGCCCTTAGCTCTTCCCTGTGAAATAGAGGTGTTAGCACGATGATGTTCATATGAGGACTTTGATCCTATTGAGGAATTTGATCCACGTGAGGAATTTGGTCCGTATGGGGACTTTGATCCATATGAAGAATTTCGTCCATATGAAGAATTTGATCTGGGGTTCCTATTCTTCACAGGTGGTGTCATGATGACATTCACCTGAACATTTTCAAGGCACCTTTTGGGAACCTAGATTTTCTTCATAGGGGAATCGTTCCTACAGTTAGTGCCAACATATCTAGCAAATGCTTCACGATTCTGATTTTTGAACAGTTTATAGTTGGAGTCAAAGGACTCATCAGCAGAATGAGGAGAATCACATGTAAAGCCAGATAGATTAGATGGATCTAATGGAGGTCTCTTTGCAGCAACCCATGAGGTTTTGGGGTACTACTCAGGCTTCCAATATGTTCCATCAGCATTGATTCCTCTCACAGGCAATACCCTCTTTCCTAGGATTCTTGTTGAGGATCTGCTTTTTAAGCACATCACAAAGAGTCAGATGCCCTTTGAGGATTTTGTACATGCATGTCATGTACCATTCCTTCAGCCCTGCATCATCAGTGATACTAGCAATGTCCTCAGATGAGGAATTAGTGACAGCAAAGACATGTGAAGAATTTGTAACATTAGAAGCATTTGAACATTCAGGTGAAGAATTAGCAGATTCACGTTCAATGCACTTCAGACATGGAGGAACAAATTCTTCCTGAGCAGCACTGATTTGTTGAGTAAGTAATGAATCGCGCTCCTTCTGAAGATCTTCATAACTCACTCTTAGCTTTTCAAGATCTTGCTTTCTTTGAAGAAATTCATAAGAAAGCTTCTCATGATCAGATAAGAGAGTGTTATGATGACCTTGAAGGTTGTCAAACTTAGACTGAAGTCTCTGAAGATTTTCAATCAAGGTTTTAGTGCGATCCATTTCTTCAACCTATCATCACTTTTGTCTAGCATGTTTTGAACCTTTTCAAAATCCTTTTGTTGTTTCACAGCAATCTTAGCAAGTTTAGAATATCTAGGCTTGAGGTTTTCATCAGATTCATCCTCACTTGATTTAGAGGAGGGGTATTTGAGTACCTTGGCACCCTTTGCCATGAAGCAATAGGTGGGAGCGTAGTCATCATTGCCTTCATCAGCCATGCTGGTGAAGCCATTTTCTTTAGAGTGGAAGATGGACTTGCTGATGAATGCAGTAGTGAAAGCTAGGCTCACCACACTAGACTCGGACTCCTCAGATGCCTCCTCTTCCTCATGTTCCTCAGATTCAGCCTCAGATTCCATTTCCTTGCCAATGAATGCCCGAGCCTTCTTGGAGCTGCTCTTCTTGCGAGATGAAGACTTTGAGTATTTTGATGATGGAGACTTTGAAGATTACTTCTTCTTCTTCGCATCATCGAAACTGTTATCCTTGTATTTCTTCTTCTTTGATTCCTTTTCCCACTGAGGACAATCTTGAATGTAGTGACCAGGTTTCTTGCATTTGTGGCATAGCCTCTTCTTATAGTCACTGGATGAGGAATCATTACTCCTTGAAGATTTTCCAAAGCGACCACATCCTGATAACTTCTGAAATTTCTTCACGAGCAGTGCTAGCTCCCGGCTCAGTTCTTCAGGATCACCAAGGCTGCTACCAGAATCTTCATCTTCAGATTCAGAGACTGCCTTGGCCTTCCGGGCACGTGATCTGCCATAGCTGGAACCATAGAGATCTCTCTTCTCAGCAAGCCGGAACTCATGAGTGTTTAGCCTCTCGAGGATATCAGCGGGATCAAGTGACTTGTAATCTCCATGTTCTTGTATCATCAGTGCCAGAGTATCAAATGAGGAATCAAGTGATCTCAGCAATTTCTTCACCACCTCATAGTCAGTGATGTCAGTGGCACCGAGTGCTTGAAGCTCATTTGAGATATCAGTGAGGCGATCGAAGGTTTGTTGAACATTTTCATTGTCGAGTCTTTTGAAGCGGTTGAAGAGATTGCGAAGAACGTCAACTCGAGAGTCATGCTGAGTTGAGACTCCTTCATTGACTTTGGACAGCCTATCCCAGATAAGCTTAGCAGTTTCCAGAGAACTCACTCTTGCATACTGTCGTTTTCTCAGATGGCCACATATGATGTTCTTCGCTTGGGAATCGAGTTGCTCTAATCTCTTCACATCAGCAGCATTCAGAGAAGGTGTGAATGAGGGAACACCATTTTCCACAACATACCAGAGATCGTTATCAATTGCCTCAAGATGCATTCACATCTTATTCTTCCAGTAGGGGTAGTCCGTCCCATCGAAGGTAGGACAACCAGCAGAGACCTTGATCATACCTGCGGTCGACATAACTAAAACTCCAGGCGGTTAAACCAAAATCACATAGAACAAGGGAGTACCTTGCTCTGATACCAATTGAAAGTGCGTTATATCGACTAGAGGGGGGTGAATAGGCAATTTGTATGAGTTCTTCACTGAGGAATTTGCGGGTGAGGAAATTCCACAAGCAAAGAACTACTTGCAGCAGAAATAGTACTCTCATGTAAACATAACAGAACACAAGCATGGTCATCATGATGAAATGAAGACAAGCACAGAGTACAGAAAGCGTAAACATAGGATAATACAGGATGAAGACAAACAGACTGAAGAAATTGAACTGAGGAAATTGAGAAAGTCTTCAGTCAAAGTCTTCAAACATATATGAACAAGCACACAACAATTGTAATGAGGAAATGAAAGAGTTGAGGAAATAGAACCAGTAAGCTTGGTGAAGACAATGATTTGGTAGACCAGTTCCAACTGTTGTGTCAGTTGTACGTCTGGTTGGAGTGGCTAGGTATTTAAACCTGAGGACACACAGTCCTCACCGTATTCTCCTTGAGCTAAGGTCACACAGACCTCACCCAATCACTCATGGTAAGTCTTCCAGTGACTTCCAAACCTTCACAAACTTGGTCACTCGATGATCCACAAGTTCCTCTTGGATGCTCTAGATCATGACGCCTAACCGTCTGGAAGAAGCACAGTCTTCAAAGGTAACAAGCATCGGATCCACACAGGATCAATCTCTTCAGATTCTCAATCACTTTGGGTTTGTAGGTGTTTGGGTTTGGGTTTTCCTCACTTGATGATTTTCGCTCAAAGTCCTCGGAGGATGGGATGCTCTCAAATGACAAGTGTCAGTTTCTCTCGGAGCAGCCAACTAGCTAGTGGTTGTAGGGGGCGGCTATTTATAGAATAGGGAGCAGCCCGACATGATAAGACATAAATGCCCTTCAATGATATGATTGTTAGGTGTGTAGATATTTAGGGACAGCTGGCGCGTAGCACAACAACGGTCGGAAATTTGACTATCAAATACATCAGGGCTATCATGTTCCTCACTGTATAGGCAATTCGCACTGGTGAATTCCTAACTCCTCAGTCAGAACAAATTACTTAGAGACTAGAAGAACTTCGTCTCTGTCAGTAAAGAAATTGATTGAGGTGTATGAGATTTCCAATGGCTTCACTCAAAGGGATTGGTAGGTGTAGGATTTTGAGTTGAGTATCACTTGGAAATTTTTCCTTAGTATTTCCTCGACCCCCTTTAATACTATGGTGTTTCCTATGACTCAAGAAAGAGAAAAAGAAGCTTCGAAAAAAAAGTCTTCGCGCTTCATGTTCCTCGAATGAATACTAAGTCTTCAAGGTCACACCAATTTCTTCACTTTCAAAGTCTTCAGAAATTCTTCAGAAATCCAAAGTCTTCAGTTGAAGATCTCCATTTTGAGGGGTCGACTTTCTCTGTAAATAGCAAACTCCTCATAGACTTATAGACCTATGTACACTCATAAGCACATTAGTCCCTTAACCTATAAGTCTTCAATACACCAAAATCACTAAGGGGCACTAGATGCACTTACAATTTGAAAAGTTCAAAGAATTTGAGAGAGAAGTGCAAAATCATCGTAACAAGAAAATAAAGTTTCTACGATCTGATCGTGGAGTAGAATATTTGAGTTGCAGGTTTGGTCTTCATTTGAAACAACGCGGAATAGTTTCTCAACTCACGCCACCCGGAACACCACAGCGTAATGGTGTGTCAGAATGTTGTAACCACACTTTATTAGATATGGTGCGATCTATGATGTCTCTTCCTGATTTACCGCTATAATTTTGGGGTTATGCTTTAAAGATGGTTGCATTCACGTTAAATAGGGCACCATCAAAATCCGTTGAGATGACACCATATGAACCGTGGTTTGGCAAGAAACCCAAGTTGTTGTTTCTTGAAGTTTGGGGCTGCGATGCTTATATGAAAAAGCTTTAACCTGATAAGCTTGAACCCAAATCGGAAAAATGTGTCTTCATAGGATATCCAAAAGAAACTGTTGGGTACACCTTCTATCACAGATCCGAAGGTAAGATATTTGTTGCTAAAAATGGATCCTTTCTAGAGAATGAGTTTCTCTCGAAAGAAGTGAGTGGGAGGAAAGTAGAACTTGATGAGGTAATTGTACCTTCTCTCGAATTGGAAAGTAGTTCATCATAGAAATCAGTCCCAGTGATTCCTACACCAACTAGTGAGGAAGCTAATGATAATGATCATGAAACTTATGATCAAGTTACTACCAAACCTCGTAGGTCAACCAGAGAAAGATCCTCACCAGAGTGGTACGGTAATCCTGTTCTGGAGGTCATGTTACTTGACCATGACGAACCTATGAACTATGAGGAAGCAATGATGAGCCCAGATTCCGCGAAATGGCTTGAGGCCATGAAATCTGAGATGGGATCCATGTTTGAGAACAAAGTGTGGACTTTGGTTGACTTGCCCGATGAGCGGCAAGCCATAGAGAATAAATGGATCTTCAAGAAGAAAACCAACGCTGACGGTAATGTTACTGTCTACAAAGCTCGACTTGTTGCGAAAGGTTTTCGACAAGTTCAAGGAGTTGACTACGATGAGACATACCCACCCGTAGCGATGCTTAAGTCCTTCAGAATCATGTTAGCAATTGCTGCATTTTATGATTATGAAATTTGGCAAATGCATGTCAAAACTACATTCCTTAATGGATATCTTAAAGAAGAGTTGTATATGATGCAACCAGAAGGTTTTGTCGATCCAAAAGGTGCTATCAAAGTGTGCAAGCTCCAGCGATCCATTTATGGACGGGTGCAAGTGAGGGGGTCTTGGATTAGGGGGTCCTCAGACAGCCGGACTATATACTTATGCCATACTGTTGGACTATGAAGATACAAGATTGAAGACTTCGTCCCGTGTCCGAGTGGGACTCTCCTTTGCATGGAAGGCAAGCTTGGCAATTCGGATATGTAGATTCCCTTCTCTATAACCGACTCTGTGTAACCCTAGCCCCCTCTGGTGTCTATATAAACCGGAGGGTTAAGTCCGTAGGACAACAACAATCATAATCATAGGCTAGATTCTAGGGTTAGCCTCTACGATCTCATGGTAGATCAACTCTTGTAATACTCATATCATCAAGATCAATCAAGCAGGAAGTAGGGTATTACTTCCATCGAGAGGGCCCGAACCTGGGTAAACATTGTGTCCCCCGCCTCCTGTTACCATTAGCCTTAGACGCACAGTTCGGGACCCCCTACCCGAGATCCGCCGGTTTTAACAGTGACATTGGTGCTTTCATTGAGAGTTCCACTGTGACGTCGAAAAAAGGTTTGATGGCTCGCCTTGTTATCGAGGACAACATCACCTCTGGGGGAGCCCTGGCTTTAGGCCAAACCCTCCGACTAGGCGGCTTCATCATGACCGCCCGTTCGGCCGTTGTGCCGACGATGACCTCTCGGGTCATCAAAAACAGCCTCCATGCCAGCTCAAAATACGCCGAGCAGATGGATCCAATGGAACTCTTGTCCTTGAACAAGCTCTTTGATCGCATCGCCGCCTTGGGAGTCGCTATGCACTATGATCGGATTAGGCTTAAACCCGATCAAAGAGAGATTAACTCTTTGTCGATCACCCATCAGATAGCGGTGGTGGAGGAGCAATGCAGTGATTCTTCCTCTATTCTAAGGATGAACTATGTCCGGATTCCTGAGCTCTCCGAGCTGGATACCCGTTCGCGGGAGGACATGACCCAAACTCTGAATTTAGAATCGGACAGCGGGCCAGAAAAATTGGGCAACATCCTGGAACCCGAACTGCCAAGTTCGGAAGTTCCTCTGCCCCTGGGTCTCAGATCAGGTCAGGGTTCGGACTTAAATCCACCCACCCACCCAGATACAAGCGATCTTTCCCACATTAGACAACAATCCCAAGAGATAGTACACCACTTTTGGGCCAGATTCCTCCTTGTAATGAGCGAGGTCAAGGACTGTCGCGAGGAAGATGCAATCTCATTCTTTTGCAAATATTGCACAGACAAGGGAATCCTTAACACCGTAAGTCTCCGTGACATATCACACTTTGCTGACTTGGCTGCCATAGTACAGAAGTACTATGCGATGGAAAGCGACTGGAAAACCCAGGCATTCTGGGACCCTCCGACTCTCACTAAATCCCCCGTCCGAAATAAAAGGGTGCACTCTCGCAAGTCGCCTAATCCAATTACAAAGAAAGCAAAGCCCACTAAAGGGCGTGGAACCGTATTGGAGGGATGGATCAATGGGCCATGCAAAATTCACACCACACCGGATACCATACCAACACACAGCCTTAGAGCATGTTGGATACTTCGGCAGGTGGCCAAGAGCAGCGAGGATCTCTGCATCATCCCGCAGAAAACAACAATACAGTGTTGATAGTCTTCGAGACTTTCGCCTTAAATATCAGGCGCAAGAGAGCACTCCGCGGCCTCGCTGAAGTCTGCCACATTGCAACACTAAATCCATGGAATGACACGGCCATAACCTTCAATGCCAGTGACGAACCTCAATTCCGAACAGTCCGAGCACCGGCCGCTTTGGTCCTTAGTCCAATTGTGGACGGCTTTCGGCTTACTAAAGTGCTCATGGACGGTGGCAGTGGATTAAACCTCATCTATGAGGAAACTCTCAACAAAATGGAAATAGAGAATAGCCGCATTGAGCAAAGCAACACGACCTTCAAAGGAATTATCCCTAGTCGGGAGGCACGATTTGCGGGAAAAATCACACTCGATGTGGTATTCGGCACGTCGGAGAATTATAGGTCCGAAGAGATAACATTCCAAGTGGCCCCGTTCAGTAGTGGATACCACGCCCTTTTAGGGCGGGACGCATTCGCGAGCTTCCAAGCCATACCCCACTACGGGTACATGAAGCTCAAGATGCCCGGGCCCAACGGAATCATCACTCTAGCCAGTGATACAGACGTAGCACTCCGCGCCAAAAACAAAACCGCCGCCCTGGCCCTTGAGGCATTATCCGAAGCCCTCGCGGCCGAAGAACTAATTGCGATGCACTCCACAGTGGACAGGGACGACGTGATACTCGACAAACGATCCAAGTCCACCTCTTTCAAACCAACAGACGAAATAGTCAAATTCCAAGTCCACCAAACGGACTCTACAGAAACAACATCCATCGGGGCACAGCTGAACCCCACAATAGACGCTGCACTGCGAGCGTTCTTACGCGAGAATTGGGACATCTTCGCCTGGCACCCTTCAGACATGCCAGGAATCCCACGCAGGCTGGCCGAGCATAGCCTAAACATATTGAAGGGATACAAGCTGGTGAAGCAGACTCTACGACACTTTTCAGAACCTAAGCGACAAGCCATGGGAGAGGAGCTAGTCAAGTTACTCGAAGCCGGATTCATCAGAGAAATAAAACACCTAGACTAGCTAGCAAAACTGGTGATGGTACCAAAGAAGGACAAATCCTGGCGCATATGTGTCGATTTCAAGGACCTCAATAAGGCTTGCCCCAGGGACCCCTTCCCTCTCCCCGCATCAATCAAATCATTGACGCTACCGCAGGACACGACTCATTGTGCTTCCTCGAAGCATACTCCGGATACAATCAAATCAAGATGGCGGAGTCCGATCAAGCCGCAATGGCATTCATCACTCCATGCAGCCCTTTCTGTTTCAACACCATGCCTTTCGGGCTCAAAAACGCCGAGGCAACTTACCAACGCATGATTCAGACATGCCTGGGAAAACAAATCGGCAAAACAGTTGAAGCATAAGTGGACGACGTGGTCATCAAGATCAGATAAGTTGAATCTCTAATAGATGACCTGAGGCCCACGTTCGACAACCTCCGAACATATGACATCAAGCTCAATCCAGAAAAATGCATTTTTGGTGTTCCTGCCAGAAAGCTCCTGGGCTTCATCGTTTCCAACAGAGGAATTGAAGCAAACCCGGCTAAAATCCGAGCTTTGTCACAGTTGGCTACCCCAACAGACCTCAAGCAAATCCCGATTGGGAGAAAAGGCAGTACCTCTTTATTGCCTTCTTTGACGCGCCGAACACTTCGAGTGGACGGATGCGGCTACAACCGTACTGGAAGAAATAAAGGCCCTCTTGGCCAGCAACCCAATCCTGGCCACACCGAACATTGGTGAACCCATGCTGTTATATATAGCGGCAACACACCAAGTTGTAAGCGTAGTGCTCGTCGTTGAACGAGAGGAGGACGGACATAAGTTCCCGCTTAAAAAGCCGATATACTATGTATCCACTGTCCTCACACCATGCAAGTCACAGTACCCACATTATCAAAAGATAGCATACGTGGTCTGCATGGCATCCCGGAAACTACGACACTACTTTCAAGAGTGTTCAATCATGGTGGCCTCCGGAGTACCACTCAACGATATAATAAATAACCGCGATCCCACGTGACGGATTGCTAAGTGGGCCATCGAGCTCCTCCCGTTCGACATTATATATAAACCACGACGAGCCATTAAATCGCAAGTACTAGCTGACTTTATCGCGGAATGGACAGAAGTCGAACTCCCTAAAGAGTACGACGCATACTCCAATTGGATCATGCACTTTGACGGCTCTAAGATGCTGGCTGGTCTGGGAGTGGGCGTGGTCTTGACATCCCCCATTGGAGATACAGTCCAATACGTACTCCAAATACTATACACAGACTCCAATAATGCAGCCAAATACGAGGCTCTATTGCATGGTCTTTGAATGGCAGTCTCCATGGGTATTCAACGCCTAGAAGTGTGTGGGGATTCAAACCTCGCAATATCCCAAATAAATGGAGACTTCGACGCCAAGGACCCAAAAATGGTGGCTTATCGTAATGTCGTCCTCAAAATGTCAGCTCGATTCGAGGGGCTTGAATTTCATCATGTGGTCCAAGAAAACAATCAAGCGGCGGATATCCTCGCCCACATCGGTGTTAAGCGCGACCCCGTCCCACCTAATATATTCTTGGAAAGTTTGTTCAAGCCATTCGTGGTGTGTCAAGGGGAGACCAGCAATACTAGTCCGGATCCGATCACAACCCCAGAGCCCGAACACTCTGACATAATCGGAGGCTTCGCCACCAAAATAACACCTTCGGCCCACGTAATCATGGTTGTCATCGCCCCCTGGACCGAACCCTTCTAAGCCTACCTAAATAGGCAAGAACTCCCCGAGGACCAAAATGAGGCATGTTGCATTGAGCGGTGCTCTAAAACCTACAAGGTCCACGAGGGAGAGCTTTATAAGAAAAGCGCTACTGGAGTACTCCAAAGATGTATCTCCGAAGAGGAAGGGCGGCAGCTCTTGGCCAAAATTCATGCTAGACTCGGCGGCCACCACGCCGTAGCTCAGGCCCTTGTAAGCAAGGCCTTCCGTACAAGTTTCTACTGGCCGATACCCCGAGCAGACGCACAGGATCTCGTCCAACATTGCGTTGGTTGCCAGCTCTTCGCCAACCAAAGCCATATGCCACCTACCGCACTCCAAACAATCCCCATACTTGGCCCTTTGCGGTCTGGGGGCTCGATATGGTCGGACCCATTAAAGGAGGAAGCCATAAGAAAAAATACCTGTTGGTCATGGTGGATAAATTCACCAAATGGATAAAGGCTAAACTAGTTAAAATGGCCGAATCCGGACCAGTGATAGACTTCATATTAGGGGTCGTGCACCATTACGGTGTCCCCCACAACATCATCACCGATAATGGCTCCGACTTCACAGCCGATGAGGTGAAAACTTGGTGCGGCAACATGGGCATTATGCTCGACTACGCCTCTGTCTATCATCCCCAAACAAATGGTCAAGTCGAATGAGCAAATGGTCTTATTATGAGCGGCATCAAACCCAGACTAGTGCAATCCCTGAAGGAGTCAGACAAGTACTGGGTCGAGGAGCTCGACTCCGTACTATGGGGACTGTGGACCACGCCGAATTGCACTACCGGATACACACCATTCTTCATGGTGTACGGCCCAGAGGCAGTATTGCCATGCGATATCATTCATGACTCACCTCGAGTGCGCATGTATGAAGAGAGAGGAGCCGAGCTTGATCGGCAGGAAAGTTTAGATGCCCTGGAGGAGGAGCACGACGTTGCAAAAGCCCATTCCGCATTCTATCAGCAACAGGCTCGAAGGTATCAAAGCAGAGAAGTACGGGCCAAAACTTATAATGTTGGCGAACTCGTTCTACGCCTACCGGAGAAAAAAAAGGACAAGCTCAAGCCCAAGTGGGAGGGTCCCTTCATCATCGATAAAGTTCCCACCAGAGGAGCGTACCGCCTGTGTGATGCATCAGATAATCGCCTCGAGCCAAACCCATGGAACGCGGCCAGACTCCGAAGATTCTACGCCTAGCGCCGAACTCTCTGTTCGTATCATTCCCTCCGCCTTTTTTAAGTTATACTCTGTCTCTTTTTTATGGCCCTAAAAGCTTTAAGTGTAACTCGACTACGCACTCTTGACGCGCTATGCGCGCTCACTATACCCGAGGGCTTCTTATACAGAAGCTTAATATAATTACTTTCAGGGCATCACGCCCACTCCATATCCGTCACTTTTCCATATGTACCTTTTCTTCACCATTATATGCATCGATATGACTTAAGTTTTGGCCAGGTTGCCTTGCTCCTGTGTTTATACCCTACGTTCTCGTTAGTTCGGCTAGGGCATAAGGGGAGCACCTCTGTGATTGTTACTGCCGGGTACGCCGGACATGTACCTCAGACAGGGTGAAGCCGAAAGCTAGCGTTCTTAAGAGAATATTCGGTCGGTGAACTAAAGATGTTTCTTACCTATTACAATACAAACCCCCAGATGTTTCATATACTATGTCTCTATTCGCAGTTCGGACATGCACATTAATGCATGCGTACCTAGGGAAACGAACCCTTAACAGAACTATTCTCCCTGGAAGATGTTTCTTACTATACATGTAATATAACATAGCTAGTTGGGTACTTGTCTGTTCAAGCACTTATGACCCCTACGCCTGGTTTCCACGCATACCCCGGTTTACATAACTGAGCGGGTATTCGGAAACACTCCGGACTGTCGGGTCCGGAGGCTGAAGCGAAAAGGTCCGCCATGACAAATGATTTACAATCCGGCTAGGGACAAAATATGTCAATTGAAGTACACAGTCACTTAGACTGGCTAAATTCTTCTTCTATACCATCCAACAGATTGTCTAGCCTACAATCCTCTTGGGAATACTTTGCGGCTAATCCTACCCAGTCATATACCAGACTAACGGGAATCTCTTTCCCACCTGACCCTATAGGTCCGACCCGGGCCATGTGATTCGGATCAAGCTTGGTGTAGTGTGTTTTCACCATGGCCCAAGCTTCCCTCGCACCTTGTCGACAGGCAGATATCTTCCATAATCGGAAGCACCGCCGTGCTCCCTTGAGCAGCTGTACAAGCTCCCCCATGCTTCTCGGCAGGGAAGCGGATGGCCACAAGGCCTGGGTAACACCCTGCATTACCTGCCGAACTTGTTCGTGCAGTTGTGACAGCTCTTGCAGAAGATCGCCTGCGGATCCGGGCATCTCCTCTTCGGGGCGACCAGTCAGCATACCTACAGACATAACTCTGTTAGCCTATTTCTTCGCCAAACAATATAAAGGTTCGTTTGAGCGCATACTAAAAATGCCGCGTTGAAGCCTCCTGTTCTCCTTCACGGAGTCCGCAAGCTGGGCCTGAACATCTTTCAATTCCACGCCCAGCCGGGTATTGGCATCCTGGAGATCATTTTTCTCTCGCCTGACCCGTGTAAGTACACGCTCATCAGCCTCTAGTTGTCGTTGAGCACGTTTTTCATCCTCTTGCAGGATCTCTGGATTCGCTCTGGGATTGCCTGTGGAATCTAGTGTTAGATTTCCAAACATGCTGAATACTAACTGGTACACGTAATTATGTTTTCTATCAATCGAGAAACATATTACCAGATGAGGCCTCCTTGAATTCCTCCTTTCCGGCAGCCGCCCTTAGCTGGGCTTTACACTCCTCCAGCTCTTGAGAAATATGGGTATTCTTCTCTATAAGAACCTATTCATACAATGATACTTAAATCAGTTGTGCCAACTGTTTCAAGTCTCAGGGGCTACTGATATACATAATCATCAAATTTTGCTTACCCAGTACTGGTATGTGGCTCTAGCAAGACCATCTTGAGCAGCTCGGATGTATGCGTCTCCTGAGTTGAAGGCATTGAACGCCTCTTCGGAGAAATTAGGGTCGCGGAGTACGGTCGGCCGACGCCGATGATTCATGGCGCTCTCCACCTCGAAATTTGTAGCGGATATTCTATCTGCATCCTCTATAGGAGGATCGTCCAGTGTGGTCCCCATGTTAGCCTCACCCCTCGAGGCCGGTTCTGGAGTCCGGTTGGTAGAGGCGTGGCCGGCAGGATCTCCGGACAGAGTCCGGCGAATACTCTTTCTGCCAAGACACAGTGGACATTGTCATATTTCAAAGATGATAATCACGGAGTAGGTTTTAAATCATACCTCTTCGATGGCGTCTCGGTCCTGACTGCTTTCCTTTTAGGCCTACCCGACTTGGGCGCCCCTTGTTGGTGAGTCGTCGCGGGTTCGGCACGGTGCCCCGACGGCCTTCCCTATAAAGTGCAATACATGTGCAGTGGGTAAGGTGTAAAGAAGGTATCCTTCTCGGAAGCTAGGACTCCGGTTTTACTTACATGTGATGCAGGGAGGAGGCCAGGATAGTCGACAATGATGGCCACCAAGGCATCGTCACAGCTTGCCTGGTAAAACATCATGTCGACAAGCTCCACAAATATGTCCGGATCTTCTTCGAGACCGGGGTCGAGGGCCCGCTTGTGGTCCTCTGGCTGTGGAGGCGGGCTGTGGACCTCCCTCACAACATTTCACAGTTCTTGTTATGGACTAGCAAGGTGAATATTTGTGATGAAAGACTGCGGGAATGAATAGAATTGAGTAAAAGATGGCAACTCACCAAGCTAGGGGGGTTGTACATGGAAAATCCATCCCATGGCTTAATGTGGATGAACTCTTCTTCTTCACCTTTATACAAATCGGACAATATTTTCGCCAGAGCGGCGGCAGAGTCCGGACCTTTACGACCGCAGTGGCTGGCATCGTCTTCTCCATTGAAGAGCCACATGAGATGCCCTCGATACTGGAGGGGTTACACCCCCGCATTATGCATATTGACATAACCTCGATTATTGTCAATCCTGATTTGGCCAGAGTTTTTATCCTACCCATCAGTTGAAGGACCTCTCCGCTATCTTCCTCCTGGGGGCTCCGGGGATGCCAACTTTGGCATTTCTTCAATGGGGCATTTGTGAACTCGAGAATACCCATCCAGATAGGGTCAGGGAGGGAGACGTCCACTATGTAAAACCACTAGGAAGGCCAATCTTCGGATGTCTTCTTCAGAGTGCTGGACAGGTATCCGGTCCCGGCGATGCGCCATATCTCGGCTCCGCCCACTTGGTATATTGATCCCTCCTGATTGCGAGGGACGAGGCAGAACAGCCTTTTCCATAGCTCAAAATGAGCTTCGCAGCCCAAAAATAGCTCACAAAGGGCGACGTAACCTGCGATGTGCAGGATGGAGGCAGGAGTGAAGTTGTGCAGTTGGAGGCCATAATACTACAGGAGCCCGCAGAGGAACGGATGAATTGGAAATTCGATGCCCCTCAGCAAGTAAGGGACAAGGCATACTCGCTCCCCCTGGATGGGTTGGGGAAACTCTCCGCTTTCTCCCCGTCGTCATAAGTGGCTAATCCGGCTCGGACGGGAACAAGATATGCAGGTAGGAGAAACCCCTGGGTCTACAGCTCCACCAATTGGCCGTGGGATACGGTACACTTCTCCGAATCACCTGGCTTAGCACTACGAGAGCGAGAGGAGGAGCTGCGGCGGCCGGCCATGATGGGATGGTTTTTTCGGACGCGCTCTGATGAATCCTCGCTTGGGGAAGATGGTGTGATTTGGGTCTGAGGATCTCGTCTCTTTAATAGACGATTTACTTACATGGTTAGGGTGGCAAGTGTAAAAATGCCCCGACTTCTCGCATTCGCTCGACATGTGGATACTGACATTATTAAGGTACAGAAGTCGATGAGCACAACATTAATGGGAAGCTGGACAATGCTCGTTACAACAGGTACTCTGGAGAATTTGGAGAAGAACCCGCCTTGCAATACTGAAGACAATATGCGCGCCGGACTCATCGTCATTGAAGCCTGGTTCAGGGGCTACTGAGGGAGTCCTGGATTAGGGGGTCCTCAGACAGCCGGACTATATACTTATGTCGGACTGTTGGACTATGAAGATACAAGATTGAAGACTTCTTCCCGTGTCCGGGTGGAACTCTCCTTTGCGTGGAAGGCAAGCTTAGCAATTCGGATATGTAGATTCCCTTCTCTGTAACCGACTCTGTGTAACCCTAGCCCCCTCCAGTGTCTATATAAACCGGAGGGTTTAGTCCGTAGGACAACAACAATGGTAATCATAGGCTAGGTTCTAGGGTTAACCTCTACAATCTCGTAGTAAATCAACTCTTGTAGTACTCATATCATCAAGATCAATCAAGCAGGAAGTAGGGTATTACCTCCATCGAGAGGGCCCGAACCTGGGTAAACATTGTGTCCCCCGCCTCCTATTACCATTAGCCTTCGACGCACAGTTCGGGACCCCCTACCCGAGATCCGCCGATTTTGACACCGACAGCAAGCATCTAGGAGTTGGAATATACGCTCTGATAGTGTGATCAAAGCATATGGTTTTATACAGACTTTTGGAGAAGCCTGTATTTACAAGAAAGTGAGTGGGAGCTCTGTAGCATTTCTGATATTATTTGTGGATGACATATTGTTGATCAGAAATGATACTAAATTTCTGAATAGCATAAACAGATACTTGAATAAGAATTTTTCAATGAAAGACCTCGGTGAAGCTGCTTATATATTGGGCATCAAGATCTTAATTGGAATTTCACAAAGAACATACCTTGATAAAGTTTTGAAGAAGTTCAAAATGGATCAAGCAAAGAAATGGTTCTTGCCTGTGTTACAAGGTGTGAAGTTGAGTCAGACTCAATGCCCAACCAGTACAGAAGATAGATAGAAAATGAAAGTCATTCCCTATGCTTCAGCCATAGGTTCTATCATGTATGCATTGTTGTGTACCAGACCTGATGTGTGCCTTGCTATTAGTTTAGCAGGGAGGTACCAAAGTAATCCAGGAGTGGATCACTAGACAGCAGTCAAGAACATCCCGAAATACCTGAAAAGGACTAAGGATATGTTTCTCGTTTATGGAGGTGACAAAGAGCTCTTCGTTAACGGTTACGTTGATGCAAGCTTTGACACTGGTCCGGATGACTCTAAGTCACAAACCGGATACATATTTATACTAAATGGAGGAGCTATAAGTTGGTGCAGTTCCAAGCAGAGCATCATGGCAGGATCTACGTGTGAAGCAGAGTACATAACTGCTTCGGAAGCAGCAAATGAAGGAGTCTGGATGAAGGAGTTCATATCTGATCTAGGTGTCATACCTAGTGCGTTAGGTCCAATGAAAATCTTTTCTGACAATACTGGTGCAATTGCCTTGGCAAAGGAATCCATATTTCACAAGAGAACCAAGCACATCAAGAGACGCTTCAATTCCATCTGCGATCAAGTCAAGGAGGGAGACATAGAGATTTGCAAGATAGATACGGATCTAAATGTTGCAGGCCCATTGACTAAGCCTCTCTCACGAGCAAAACATGATCAGCACCAAGACTCCCTGGGTGTTAGAATCATTACTATGTAATCTAGATTATTGACTCTAGTGCAAGTGGGAGACTGAAGGAAATATGCCCTAGGGGCAATAATAAGTTGTTATTTATATTACCTGATATCATGATAAATATTTATTATTCATGCTAGAATTGTATTAATTGGAAACTTAGTACATGTGTGAATACATAGACAAACAGAGTGTCCCTAGTATGCCTCTACTAGACTAGCTCATTAATCAAAGATGGTTAAGTTTCCTAGCCATAGACATGTGTTATCACTTGATGAACGGGACCACATCATTAGAGAATGATGTGATGGACAAGACCCATCTGTTAGCTTAGCACTATGATCATTTAGTTTATTGCTATTGCTTTCTTCATGACTTATACATGTTCTTATGACTATGAGATTATGCAACTCCCGAATACCAGAGGAACACTTAGTGTGCTATCAAATGTCACAACATAACTGGGTGATTATATAGATGCTCTATAGGTGTCTCCGATGGTGTTTGTTGAGTTGGCATAGATCGAGATTAGGATTTGTCACTCCGATTGTCGGAGAGGTATCTCTGGGCCCTCTCGGTAATGCATATCATTATAAGCCTTGCAAGCAATGTGACTAATGAGTTAGTTACGGGATGATGCATTACGAAGTGAGTAAATAGACTTGCCGGTAACGTGATTGAACTAGGTATTTTGATATCGATGATCGAATCTCGGGCAAGTAACATACCGATGACAAAGGGAACAACGTATGTTGTTGTGCGGTTTGACCGATAAAGATCTTCGTAGAATATGTAGGAGCCAATATGAGCATCCAGGTTCCGCTATTGGTTATTAACCGGAGATGTGTCTCGGTCATGTCTACATAGTTCTCGAACCCGTAGGGTCCGCACGCTTAACGTTCGATGACGATTTGCATTATGAGTTTCTATGATTTGATGACCAAAGCTTTTTTGGAGTCCCGGATGAGATCACGGACGTGACAAGGAGTCTCTAAATGGTTGAGACATAAAGATTGATATACTGGACCGTGTTATTTGGACAAGGAAGTGTTCGGGTTGGTTTCGGATAAAACCGGAGTGCCGGAGGGGTTACCGGAACCCCCCGGGGAAGTAATGGGACTTAGTGGGCCTTAGGGGAGAGAGAGGGCAGCAGCCAGGAGGTGGTGCCCCCCACCCCTCAAGGGGAGTCCGAATAGGACTAGGGGACTAGGAAAGGTGGGAACTGAGGGAGTCCTGGATTAGGGGGTCCTCGGACAGCCGGACTATATACTTCGGCCGGACTGTCGGACTATGAAGATACAAGATAGAAGACTCCGTCCCGTGTCCGGGTGGGGCTCTCCTTTGCGTGGAAGGCACGCTTGGCAATTCGGATATGTAGATCTCCTTCTTTGTAACCAACTCTGTGTAACCCTTGCCCCCTTCGGTGTCTATATAAACCGGAGGGTTTAGTCCGTAGGACAAGAACAATCATAATCATAGGCAAGCTTCTAGAGTTTAGCCTCTACGATCTCGTGGTAGATCAACTCTTGTAATACTCATATCATCAAGATCAATCAAGCAGGAAGCAGGGTATTACCTCCATCGAGAGGGCCCGAAGTTGGGTAAACATTGTGTCGCCCGCCTCTTGTTACTATTAGCCTTAGACACCAGTTCGGGACCCCCTACCCGAGATCCACCGGTTTTGACACCGACATTGGTGCTTTCATTGAGAGCTCCAGTGTGCCGTCATGATAAGGCTTAATGGCTCCTTCAACCATCTACAACGATGCGTTCCAGGGTGAGGTTTTCCTCCCCGGACAGATCTTCATATTCGGCGGCTTCGTACTGCGGGCCAACTCGCTTGGCCATCTGGAGCAGATCAATAGCTACGCCCCTGGCAATCAGGTCAGGTTTGGAAGCCTGAACTACACCACCGACATCTGCGGAGATTTGATCTTTGACAGATTCGAGCCCATGGCAGGTGTGCCGAACAGTCACGATGAGCATGACTTAGATCTGCCATCGGACGGTGTTCAGGAGATCACACCTCCGGCTGCCCCGGTTTTTAACCCGGAGCAGATTGTGCCATCCGAGGACGGGTGGATGGACCCTGCCACGGAGGCCGCACACTCATCGGCGCTAGAGCCGAACACAGACTTCACCTCCAAACATATCTGTGTCATTGGACCCTCGGACTCGTCTTCCGCCATAGGTTCTGAACCACGCGCGTCCGTGCCTATCGAATCTGATTGGGCACCGATCATGGAGTTTACCTCTGCGGATATCTTTTAGCACTCGCCCTTGGGCGACGTGCTAAATTCACTAAAATCCCTCTCCCTATCAGGAGACTCTTGGCCAAACTATGTCCGGCTTGAGTGGGAAGCAGACAACGAAGAAATTCGTTTCCTACCCACCACCCACTTGGTAGCCACTGTCGATGACTTAACCAACATGCTTGACTTCAACTCCGAAGACATCGACGGTATGGACGACGATGCTGGAGAGGAACAGGAACCACCGCCCACGGGGCACTGGACAGCCACCTCATCATATGATATATACATGGTGGATACACCCAAAGAAAACAACAGCGAGGAACGGAAGGATGCAACGGAGGATAATCCCCTCGAGAAGCAACCAAAGCGACGACGTAGGCGCCGCTCTAAATCCCGCCACAGTAAAAACAGCGATAACAGCGCAAGGAGAAATAATACCCCAGTCGATTCCAAAGGAAACGACGACCCCATGGACCCAGCAATGGAGCAGGACGAGCCAGGGGACGGCGAACATAGTCCGGGGCCGCTGTCCGATCATAGAGATGGCAGAGATAAAACTCATAAACCTGTCTCCGGGGAGGAAAATAGTCCGGGCGACGATGCACTCATCATCCCGAGAAAACACTTGGAACAAGAGAACCTCCAAAGAAGGCTTATTGCCACCGCGAGGAGCTTGAAGAAGCAGAACCAAAGGCTTACGGACGCGCAGGATACGCTCAACCGCAGATGGAACAAAGTGCTCGACACTGAAGAAAAATACAGTGGCGATCGCCACACAAAGAGCTACCCAAAGCGCAAGTTGCTGCCCGAATTCGACGATGAGGCTATAGAACCCATTCAGCCAAAAAATAAATGGCCGATCAGCCGGAACGACCACCCTGTGGCCGCGACAGGGCGGCTAACGACGCCGCACATAAGTCAGCGCATGATTTATGTGAGCACCTGGACAAAAAAAAACCCGTATGGCCAGGTCCATCTATGATCTAGGAAGCGTGCTCCAGCACAGGATCATGGCCGCCCAAACAACTATACTGACGGAATAATAGCTCGGAATAAAAACCGAACACTACAACCGTCAGAAGAATGCCATGACACATCCAAATACAGGGGTGCCGCACACCCCCTGTGCTTCACCGATGAGGTGCTGGATCATGAATTTCCAGAGGGATTCAAACCCGTGAACATAGAGGCATATGACGGAACGACAGACCCTGGGGTCTGGATGGAGGACTTTATCCTTCACATCCACATGGCTCACAGAGATGATCTCCACGCCATCAAATACCTGCCCCTCAAGTTGAAAGGACCAGCTCGGCACTAGTTGAAAAGCCTCCCTGAAACTCAATTGGAAGTTGGGAAGAACTCGAGGATGATTTTAGGGCTAATTTTCAAGGGACCTATGTCCGACCTCCGGATGCAGACGATTTAAGTCACATAATTCAACAACCCAGAGAGTAAGCCCGTAAGCTATGCAACATATTTCTCACCAAGAAGAATCAAATCGTCGACTGCCCGGACGCCGAAGCCTTAGAGGCTTTCAAGCACAGTGTCCGGGATGAATGGCTCGCCAGACACCTCGGCCAGGAAAAACCGAGGACAATGGCAGCCCTAACAAGCCTTATGACCTGCTTTTGTGCGGGCGAGAAAAGTTGGTTGGCCTGTAGCACACCAGCAACCTAGGCACATCCGAAGTCAGGGATGGCAACGGGAAACCGCGACGCAAAAAAACAAGCGTCGAAACAATGAAGACAGCCCAGACAACACGGCGGTAAATGCCGGATTCAGGGGCTCTCAACCCGGTCAACGGAAAAATCCATTTAAAGGTAGCAGAGATGGACCGTCCAGCCTAAACAAGATTCTAGACAGATTATGTTAGATTCACGGCACCCCAAATCACACCAACAGAGAATGCTGGGTATTCAAGCAGGCCAGCAAACTAAACTCCGAACACAAGGGGAGGGAGATGCCAAGTGAAGACGAGGATGAGCCTCGCCAGCCGAACACTGGGGGATAGAAAAAAATTGCACCAGAGGTCAAAACAGTGAACATGATTTACGCAACTCACATACCAAAGAGGAGACGCAAATGCGCACTCCGAGACATATACGTTGTAGAGCCCGTCGCCCCCCAAGTTCAACCCTTGGTCGGCCTGCCCGATCACTTTTGATCGCGGGGATCATCCGACTACTATCCGGCACGAAGGATCGGCTGCCTTCATGCTCGACCTAATAATTGACGGATACCATCTCACCCGAGTCCTTATGGACGGCGGTAGTAGTCTCGATCTGATATATCAGGACACTGTCCGCAAAATGGGGATAGACCCGTCAAGAACCAGCCAAAGTAATACTACCTTTAAAGGAGTAATACCAGGCGTAGAGGCCCGCTGCACGGGCTCTCTAGTACTAGAGGTTGTATTTGGTTCTCCTGACAACTTCTGAAGCGAAGAACTAATCTCCGACATCGCTCCATTCGGAAGTGGCTATCACGCACTACTCGAAAGAACGGCCTTCGCTCGTTTCAATGCAGTACTGCATTACGCTTATCTTAAACTTAAGATGCCCGGTCCACGTGGCGTCATCACAGTTAGCGGAAAATACAGAGCGTTCCTTACGTGCGGAAGAATATGTGGCGGCTCTAGCAGCCGAACACTGAACGGCCTCTCCAACCAGAATAAATGATCGGTCGTCAAGACTGTGGACACGGTTAGATGAGTCTGGCGCACCACTAGTTGTAGCAGCCCAGATAAACCTGATCTTGGGTCGATGGATATACCCCCATAGGTGGTGCTAGGGGCTGCCCGCATGTAAAAAGACCCATAGTTCGGCTTGACCCTATTAATACAATAACCAATTGCATTTTCATGGTTCATTAAGAATAACCAACATTTTGCACGAAGTCTTTCACCTGGGTTTTTCTTTTTTTATAGATGATCATCATGCTACACCCTCCCAGGATACGGCACAACAGAGACAAAGGCGTAGACGTGCAACAGGGCCCCGCTCAAAGATTTCTTTTTAGATTAAGACCCTGTGTAAACCTTTTTTAATGTCTCTTGTTGCTTCACACCCTCCGGGCACTTAACACAACCGACAGGGATACTGGCGTTATAGGCATTTCATCACGCCAGACTAATGCATGTACCTGGAAACTCAGGGCTCATTATCGAGGGCGTTACTTAGCCCAGTATATGTTATAAAGTCCGAATACCTTAGGGAGTGTTCGGCGTCACGAGTTTGGCCTTATATGCATCAGCTCTGAATCATGTCTTTGGTCAATAGTTGGGTTTGCCCGGCTCCCCTGTTTTGCTACCTTACGTTCCGCTCTATTAGCTAAGTTGGCACCGGGAGAACTACTGTGATTGTGCCCTGGTTCATCTGGATGAGCACCTCAGTAGAGAAAGCCAAAAACTGACTGTCATGATAAAGCGAGAGACTGGTCAACCACTCAATGACTCAGCAGAATCTTCGCGATTCCTCTGCATTAACGAAGGACTGGTTTCCCGGTCATGTACGTACCCGCACCGTATTCAGATGAACGCGGAAGTACCAGGGGCTATATTGTAGCCCCACCGCGGAACTCCTATGGCTAAGTGAAAGTGTTAAAGCTATATAGTCTGATTGCCTTGTTCGCCGCGCTATCACCTCCTTAATGGACCAAGACGTTGGATCAAGTGTGATTACGCGCTTTACCGAACATCCCTGCATTATATGCGTGGGGGCTGAAGCCAACGACTGAAAACTTTCAGGTTATATACATACATACAAAAACGGCTGCATAGGAGGCACTATAATACTTTCGGGCAAAAGTATAAACACAACCTTTATAATCAAAAGAGCATTGTTTTCACAATCAAGATACATGTCACTCAAACATGGTACTCTTTGAGCACTTAGCCTCTATTAAACAGGCGCCTTCTAGGACTTCTTCAAAATAGTGCTCGGGCGAGCCCTGGCCTCCGGCCGGACCCTGGGTTGCAATAGCGGTGGCCTCCATCCCTGCCCAATATGTCTTAACACAGGCAAGAGCCATCTGCGCACCCTCTATGCACGCCGACCTCTTTACAGCGTCGATATGCGGCACAACACGAAGCAATCGTTGCACTAAACCACAATAACTATCCGGCCTTGGTCCCTTCGGCCAAAGATGATCCACGACAGACCTCATGGCAAGCCCGGAAAACCTATGGAGCTCGGCCCACTCGGCATTTGTTCATTTAACAGCAGCGGACGCTTTGGAGCACTGAACTGCGACCAGAACAACCTCTCCACCTCATGAACTTTTTGATCTTTGAAATACTCAGTCGCATCAGCAGCACTCTTTGCCAAGTCCAACTATGCGTCTGCAACACTCCATAATTGATCCAAAGGGGCATACTTCGGATCTCCGAACTTCGTCCGCAACAAAAAGGGCTTCCCAGCCGTGATATCTCCAGCTTGACGAAGCTCCTCCCTTACCGCTCTGATTTCAGAGCGAGTTTCCTTGGCTGCTTCCAAGGCCTTCTCTAGTTCAGCCGCTTTCGCTTGGCTCAACAACCATCTTGGCTATTTTACCTTCACTCTGGTGATGAGAAGCCTGTTCGGCTCTTAACTCTTCGGCCGCCTTTAGGGCGGCCGCATCACTTCTCCTGGCTTGTTCCTTGACTCGGACAAGTTCTGCCCGAAGGGTCTCCATGGAGGCAGCTCCATCTACAGTCACAGCGTATTATAGATACTAGCATCGAGCTCCTCTTAATATTTGCTGACCACCCGAAAATACATACCCTGTGCCTCGTCAAGCCGCTTGTTCACAACCGCGATGTCAACATCCACCATGTCAAGCTGCCGCCTTAGTTCGGCAAAATCAGCAGTCCGGCCAGCTGCCGGACCCTCAGCCGCATGCACATGAAAGCAGCACGATCATTACCTGGGACTATGATCCTCTGTTTGCCACCTCTGGACGGCAAACAAAGTCTCAGGGGCTACTATCTATACAGAGCACACCTAGCGTGTGCGGTACCATCAAAAATACATATATATTACTTTGCGTACCTCAAAGCCTCTTAGCAGGCTCGTAAAAGCTTCATTCAACCCGCTTTTGGTGGATAAAATCCTCTCAACCACCGTACCCATTAAGGTACGATGCGCCTCTGAGATAGCCGCTTGCTCCAGAAGACCCATCAGTGTGTCCGGTTGTGCACCGGACAATCTCAGACTCTTTCTGTGCTCTCCTTGGGAGCCGAACACTTCGGACTTCGGACGGCCGAAGAGTTACCTTCTGGTCTTTGCGGATCAGGAGAAATCCTCGATGACGACACCTCGGGGTCGTCCGCCCCATGAGGCGGGGAGGCAGGAGGAGGCGTTTCACTCTCCATCATCTCTGGAAGAAGATCCCCCGAAGATGAACTTTGTCGAGAAGGGCTATGAGCTGGATTGCAAAATATATGTCTCGGTTATTGTTCTCAGAGATAAAGCAGGATATATTCACCAAAGTACTTTTGTTCACTCATAGCTCAGTTGATGGCTGGCCCCCTTGCGGGCGTTGTGCGGTAAGGACGCCGATACGTCTCCAACGTATCTACTTTTACAAACACTTTTGCCCTTGTTTTGGACTCTAACTTGCATGATTTGAATGAAACTAACCCGGACTGACGCTGTTTTCAGCAGAACTGCCATGATGTTGTTCATTGTGCAGAAAACAAAAGTTCTCAGAATGACCTGAAAATCCACGGAGATAAGTTTTGGAAAATATAAAAAATACTGGCGAAAGAACCAAGGCCAGGGGGCCACACCCTGTCCACGAGGGTGGGGGGGCGCGCCCTCCCCCTGGGCGCGCCCCCTGTCTCGTGGGCCCCCTGACGCTCCACCGACCTCAACTCCAACTCCATATATTCCGTTTCATAGAGAAAAAAATCAGGGATAAAGTTTCATTGTGTTTTACGATACAGAGCCGCCGCCAAGCCCTAATCTCTCTCCGGAGGGCTGATCTGGAGTCCGTTCGGGGCTCCGAAGAGGGGGATTCGTCGCCGTCGTCATCATCAACCATCCTCCATCACCAATTTCATGATGCTCACCGCCGTGCATGAGTAATTCCATCGTAGGCTTGCTGGACGGTGATGGGTTGGATGAGATTTACCATGTAATCAAGTTAGTTTTGTTAGGGTTTGTTCCCTAGTATCCACTATGTTCTGAGATTGATGTTGCTATGACTTTGCTATGCTTAATGCTTGTCACTAGGGCCCGAGTGCCATGATTTCAGATCTGAACCTATTATGTTTTCATGAATATATGTGTGGTCTTGATCCTATCCTGCAAGTCTATAGTCACCTATTATGTTTTATGATCCGACAACCCCGAAGTGACAACAATCGGGATACTTCTCAGTGATGACCGTAGTTTGAGGAGTTCATGTATTCACTATGTGCTAATGCTTTGTTCCGGTTCTCTATTAAAATGAGGCCTTAATATCCCTTCGTTTCCACTAGGACCCCGCTGCCACGGGAGGGTAGGACAAAAGATGTCATGCAAGTTCTTTTCCATAAGCACGTATGACTATATTTGGAATACATGCCTACGATGAACTGGAGCTAGTTCTGTGTCACCCTAGGTTATAGCTATTACATGAGGAATCGCATCCGACATAATTATCCATCACTGATCCAATGCCTACGAGCTTTTCACATATTGTGTTTCGCTTATTTACTTTTCTGTTGCTACGGTTACAATTCCTACAAAACTATTATCTTTACTTTTGCCACTGTTACCATTACTATCATACTACTTTGCTACTAAATACTTTGCTGCAGATACTAAGTTATCCAGGTGTGGTTGAATTGACAACTCAACTACTAATACTTAAGAATATTCTTTGGCTCCCCTTGTGTTGGATCAATAAATTTGGGTTGAATACTCTACCCTCGAAAGCTATTGTGATCCCCTACACTAGTGGGTTATCAAGACTAATTTCTGGCACCGTTGCCGGGGGGCTTAGCTCTATTCTTTGAGTCACTTGGGATTTATATCTGTTGATCACTATGAGGAACTTGAAAGATGAAAGAACCAAGATTTTGCCCTCAACTACGAGGGGAGGTAAGGAACTGCCATCTAGCTCGGCACTAGATTCTCCTTCTGTTATTAGTAAGCTTGCGACACCTAAACCTTCTACTGCTATGAATTCCGATATGTCGCATGTTATTGATGATGCCACTTCTGCTATGCATGATACTTATGATGAAACTACTTCTGTGTGTGATACTACTTTGCCATTAGGTGAATTTATTGATGAACAACTTGCTAGGGTTAGAGAGAATGAAATTATTGAAGATGCTATTATTGATGATAGTGATGATGAAAGTTCTCCCCTGATTATGAATTACCTGTTGTTCCTGAGGGTTATGTTATGAATGAGGAAGCTGCTAGAGCTATCTTTGCTTGCAAAGATAGATATGATCTTAAAAAGTTATTAGCTAAATGGAAGCAGCAATCTCTTAATGCTAGAATGAAACCTGACCCCGCTTTTGCTACTTCACCTATCTGTGTAACTGATAAGGATTATGAATTCTCTGTTGATCCTGAAATAATTACTTTGGTTGAATCTGATCCTTTTTATGGCCTTGAATCCGAAACTGTTGTGGCACATCTTACCAAGTTAAATGATATAGCCACCCTGTTTACTAATGATGAGAAATCTCGCTATTATTATATCCTTAAGATATTTCCGTTCTCGTTAAAGGGTGATGCTAAGACTTGGTTTAATTCTCTGGATCCTGGTTGTGTGCGTAGTCCCCAAGATATGATTTATTACTTCTCTGCTAAATATTTCCCTGCTCATAAGAAACAAGCTGCCTTGCGGAAAATTTATAATTTTGTGCAAATCAAAGAAGAGAGTCTCCCACAAGCTTGGGGGGGGGGGCTTCTCCGATTACTTAATTCTTTGCATGATCATCCTCTTAAGAAAAATGAAATACTTGATATCTTTTATAATGGACTAACCGATGCTTCCAAGGTCTACTTGGATAGTTGTGTTGGTTGTGTTTTCAAGGAAAGAACAGTCGATGAAGCTGAATTACTATTGAATAATATGTTGACTAATGAAAATAATTGGACTCTCCCTAAGCCAATTCCGGAGGCAATTCCTGAACCAATCGAGCCAACTCTTGAGCCTATTCCTAAACCCACTCCTAAGAAGAGAGGTGTTCTATTTCTCAGTCCTGAAGATATGCAAGAGGCAAAGAAATCAATGAAAGAAAAAGGTATTAAAGCTGAAGATGTTAAGAATTTACCACCTATTGAAGAAATACATGGTCTTAATATACTGCATGCCGAAGAAACACATTGTCTTGATAACCCGACATAGGTAGTAAAGGTAAATTCTCTCTATAGATATGATAAAGTTGAAATTCCCTCTACTAAATTTCATAACCCATGCTTAGGTGAATTTGATGATTTTATGGCTAGACAAGAAAGTTTTAATGCTTATGTTGGTAGAGAATTAAAGAATAATGCTGTCGAGATAGGACGCTTGAGTGATTATATGGCTAGAGTTAAAGGTGAACTTAAACTCATTAGCAAATATGCTTCTATGGTTACCACTCAAGCTGAGCAATTACTTAAAGCTCAAAGTGATTTGCTCGATGAATTAAATAATAAACATGACTTTGTTGTTTGAGTGGCTACTAGAACTAGTAGAATGACTCAGGAACCTTTGTATCCCGAAGGTCACCCGAAGAGAATCGAGAAAGATTCTCAGAGAAATAATTTAGAGGCACCTAGTTCTTCCAAAAAGAAGAAAAAGAAAAACGATAGGACTTTGCATGCTTCTAGTGAACCTGTTGTAGACATAACTGAGAATCCCAATGATATTTCTATTTCTGATGCTGAAACACAATCAGGTGATGAACATGAGCCTAGTGATAATGTTAAGGATAATGTTCATATTGATGCTCAACCTAGCAAAAATAATGAAGTAGAGATTGAACCTGTTGTTGATCTTGATAACCCACAATCAAAGAATCAACGTTATGATAAGAGAGATTTTGTTGCTAGGAAGCACGGTAGAGAAAGAGAACCATGGGTTTAGAAACCGATGCCCTTTCCTCCTAAACCATCCAAGACAAAGGATGATGAGGATTTTGAGCGCTTTGCTGAAATGGTTAGACCTATGTTCTTACGTATGCGCTTAACTGATATGGTTAAAGTAAATCCTTATGCTAAGTATATGAAGGATATCATTACAAATAAAAGAAAGATACCGGAAGCTGAAATTTCCACCATGCTTGCTAATTATACTTTTAAGGGTGGAATACCAAAGAAACTTGGAGATCCAGGGGTACCAACTATACCATGCTCCATTAAAAGAAACTATGTTAAAACTGCTTTATGTGATCTTGGAGCCGGTGTTAGTGTTATGCCTCTCTCTTTATATCGCAGACTTGAATTGAATAAGTTGACACCTACTGGAATATCTTTGCAAATGGCTGATAAATCAACTGCTATACCTGTCGGCATTTGTGAGGATGTGCCTATTGTGGTTGCAAATGTCACTATCTTAACGGACTTTGTTATTCTTGATATTCCCGAGGACGATAGTATGTCGACTATCCTTGGTAGACCCTTTTCGAATACTGCAGGGGCTGTTATTGATTGCAAAAAGAGGGAATGTCACTTTTCATGTTAATGGTAATGAGCATACGGTACACTTTCCGAGGAAACAATCTCAAGTTCATAGCATCAATTCTATTGGAAAAGTTCCAACTATCATTATTGGAGGTTTTGAACTTCCTCTCCCCACTGTCAAGAAAAAGTATGATATTCTTATTGTTGGGGATGTTCATATCCCCGTTGAGGTAACCTAGTGTCATAGAAATTTCTCCGGTTCCATGTTATTCGGAATGAACTTGTTAAAAAGACTTGATCAACCTTGTTAGTGGATTCATTTTGATGATCATGATATGGATGAAACTAGAAGGCACAACCTCCTGTACCCTCTTTTTACTTTTTGTTATTTAGAACAAATAAAGCAAAAATAGTATTATCTGTCTGTTTTCTGAATTATCCGTGCAATAAAAAAATATTCTGAAAATAAAAGTGCTCCAAATGCCCTGCAAATTTAGTATGATTTTTTATGGATTATTTGAGGATTTTAGGCACTGAAAACACCGCAAGAGGGCCAAGCACCTGGCCACGAGGGTGGAGGGTGCGCCCACACCCCCTGGGCGCGCCCCCCTGTCTCGTGGGCCCAGGGTGGCCCCCCTCCACTTATTCCTGCACCCACACACTCCATCTTCTGCCCAAAAAAATCCCCATCCAGCTCAAGCACGAGTCCTAGCTCATTTTGCTGCGATTTTTGATCTCCTTTCTCAAAGCTCCATTCACAAAATTGCTTTGGGAGATTGTTGCTTGGTATGTGACTCCTCCATTGGTCCAATTAGTTTTTTTCTAGTGCTTTATTCATTGCAAATTTTTGCTGCATAGGTGACCCTGTTCTTGAGCTTGCATGTCAAATTTATGAGGTCCCAAGTAATTCTAATGCATGATATAGGCTCTAGGCACTTGTAGGAGTAGTTGCTACCAATCTTGTTTAGTTTTATTCACTTTTATTTTGAAGTTACTAAAATTTCAGAAATTTTCAGAAAATGTTAAGGAGATTTTTGAGGGGCTCTTCTAGCGAAGGTTCCCAGGAAAGACAAGCTAAAGAGAAGGAAAAGGCAAAGTATAATCTTCCTCGCATAGCGGAAGTACGGCCGTGTGAATGGCCCTGTGACAATTTCTTGAGAGAAGCCGGAATTTATGAAGACTTTTATTCTTTGATTGAAAATGCAAGCCTCACCAATTTCCTCCACGACCGGATCGATCAGTATCTCTTACTCACCAATACTTTCGTGCAAAACTTTTATTATTATCCTAAGAAGTCACCGCCTTCATTATCATTTCATCTATATGATGAATTCAGGGAAATGTCTTTACATAATTTTTGCGCGGTATGTAGGATACCCTTTGAGGGAAAATTAGATGAACCACATTGTAAAGATGTGGATGGCTTTGTTAACACTATCACTGTAGGGGATCCAAAGAAGGATTCCGATGCGAGAATCTCTAGCATACACTTTCCTGTTTTATGCTACTTTGCCATATTTGCTAGTAGATTATTAATTGGTCGTGGGAATAGTGGAAACTTCAGTGCGCCTGATATTATTATTCTATTCCATGCCATGTTTGGTGATAATAGTTTTAGTATGGGTGCCATTATTGCTAAACGGCTAAGCCTGAATCGTACAAAAGGCCCCATTTTTGTAGGTATCTATGCTGCACGTCATGTTAGACATTTTGAGATACCTATTAGGCACCATGAAAAAGAGGAGACAATATTGCCTCCTTACATTTTAGATTACAGGAGCATGGTAGCGCATGAGTTTACTGTTGACAACGAAGATAAGATGCTTCTGTATAACCTGAGATTTAATAAGAAACACAATGAGACTATTATTCTGCCTGCGCCTCTGTTGTTTGATTTGACTGCAGTTAATTATCTTATCACGCCGGAGTCGGTGTACGCTCATCGAGGCCAAGCATCCACTCTAGAGCCTGAGCCTGAGCCTGAGCCGGAACCTTCACTGGACCCTTATTGTGCATCATCTTACCAGTGGGATCCAAATGAGATGGCTAGCCAGTGGTATCCTTATTACACTCCTTAATACACCGAGGAGAGTAGCTGTGGTCCTTGGCAGTAGACCAACTTAGGCCAAAAGCCTAAGCTTAGGGGAGTACATATTTCTCACTGACTTTATATTCATGTTCACACACTATTCTAGTCGTCGGTGCTCATACTCTTTCATTGTATTATCCATGCTAGTTTAATTTTCTTTTTTCTAGCTTTCTTTTTGTGTGTTTGATAAACCTTCATAAAAAACAAAAAAAATAGTTAGCTTAATTTACATGCTTGTAGTAGAAATTAAAATGAAAACCCAAAAAGATTTCTCGTTCTTCCTCTTGCTTGTTGGGAGCTTTCCCGTGTATATAGTTTTATTTTCTTTCCTTTCCTTTGGGGGTCGATAGTACAAGACCATATTGAAAAATTTTAGTGGCTCTCATATGCATGATTGTTGATTTAACTTGGAGCCCATATTACTTTGTCTTCTCTCTTGAGTTGAATGCTTGCAGATTCCAGCTTAGTCCAATGCACGTGCACTATTATCATTATACACATCGTTCGGTTGTGCAAGTGAAAGGCAATAATGACAATATATGATGGACTGATTGAGATGAGAAAAGCTGGTATGAACTCAACCTCTCTTGTTTTTGTAAATATGATGAGTTCATCGTTCCTGATTCAGCTTATTATGAAATAAACATATTTGCAGTGATATTTAGATATTGTAGTTGCTTGTGCCATGCTTGATTAGCTATGAGTTATAATGGTTTACCTTGCGTGCCAACATGCTATTAAAATGATTGTGATGTGGTATGATGGGATGGTATCCTCCTTTGAATGAATTGAGTGACTCGACTTGGCACATGTTCACACATGTAGTTGAAACAAATCAACATAGCCTTCATGATATTTATGTTCATGGTGGATTATATCCTACTCATGCTTGTACTTGGTGTGAATTAATTTTAATGCATGTTCATGACCGTTGTCGCTCTCTCAGTTGGTCGCTTCCCAGTCTTTTGCTAGCGTTCACCTGTACTAAGTGGAAATACTGCTTGTGCATCCAAAATCCTTAAACCCCAAAGTTGTTCCATATGAGTCCACCATACCTTCCTATATGCGGTATCTACCTGCCATTCCAAGTAAATTTGTATGTGCCAAACTCCAAACCTTCAAATGAAATTTTGTTTTGTATGCTCGAGCAGCTCATGTTTCAACCAGGGCTACCTATATCTTCCATGCTAGGTGGGTTATTCTCAAGATGAGTGGACTCCGCTCCTCATTCACGAGAAAGGGTCGGTAACTGGGATGCCCAGTCCCATGATCCAAAAAGATCAAAGCAAATCAAAATAATTAAACAAAACTCCCCCAGGGCTGTTGTTAGTTGGAGGCACTCGTTGTTTCGAGCAAGCCATGGATTGATGCTTGTTGGTGGTGGGGGAGTATAAACTTTTACCATTCTGTTTGGGAACTTCATAATGCATGTAGTATGCAATATACAACCATCTCATACTTGTTGCGTTGACAGTGAAAATATGCCGCTCAAAATGTTATTCATCTCTATTTTAAAATCAAGCTCTGGCACCTCTACAAATCCCTGCTTCCCTCTGCGAAGGGACTATCTATTTACTTTTATGTTGAGTCATCACCTTCTTATTAAAAAGCACCAGCTGGAGAGCACACTGTCATTTGCATTCATTACTATTGGTTTATAATGGGTATGACTTGACTGGATCTCTTTTACCATGAATTACAATGTTTAGTCAGTCCTTGATCTTTAAAGGTGCTCTGCATTTATGTTTTGCGGTCTCAAAAAGGGCTAGCGAGATACCATCTTGTTATATCATATTATGATTGTTTTGAGAAAGTGTTGTCACCCGAGTTCTATTATTATTGCTCGCTAGCTCATTATGCCATTGATATGAGTAATTGTGAGACCTAAGTGTTATTGTGAGTATGGTTAGTTCATAATACTTGCTGAAAACTTGAATGCTGGCTTTACATGTTTACAACAACAAGAGCAAATAGAGTCTGTAAAAGTTTTTCTTTATCACTTTCAGTCTACCAACTGAATTGCTTGAGGACAAGCAAAGGTTTAAGCTTGGGGGAGTTGATACGTCTCCAAATCTACTTTTCCAAACACTTTTGCCCTTGTTCTGGACTCTAACTTGCATGATTTGAATGAAACTAACCCGGACTGACGTTGTTTTCAGTAGAACTGCCATGATGTTGTTTATTGTGCAGAAAACAAAAGTTCTCGAAATGACATGAAAATCCACGGAGATAAGTTTTGGAAAATATAAAAAATATTGGCGAAAGAATCAAGGCCAGGGGGCCCACACCCTGTCCATGAGGGTGGGGGCGCGTCCTCCCCCCTGGGCGCGCCCCCCTGTCTCGTGTCCCCCCTGACGTTCCACCGACCTCAACTCCAACTCCATATATTCTGTTTCGCGGAGAAAAAATCAGGGAGAAAGTTTCATCGCGTTTTACGATACGGAGCCGTTGCCAAGCCCTAATCTCTCCCAGGAGGGCTGATTTGGAGTCCGTTCGGGGCTCTGGGGAGGGGGATTCATCGCCGTCGTCATCATCAACCATCCTCCATCACCAATTTCATGATGCTCACCGCCGTGCGTGAGTAATTCCATCGTAGGCTTGCTGGACGGTGATGGGTTGGATGAGATTTACCATGTAATCAAGTTAGTTTTGTTAGGGTTTGATTCCTAGTATCCACTATGTTCTGAGATTGATGTTGCTATGACTTTGCTATGCTTAATGCTTGTCACTACGACCCTAGTGCCATGATTTCAGATCTGAACCTATTATGTTTTCATGAATATATGTGTGTTCTTGATCCTATCTTGCAAGTCTATAGTCACCTATTATGTGTTATGATCCGACAACCCCGAAGTGACAATAATCTGGATACTTCTCGGTGATGCGTAGTTTGAGGTGTTCATGTATTCACTATGTGCTAATGCTTTGTTCCGGTTCTCTATTAAAAGGAGGCCTTAATATCCCTTAGTTTCCACTAGGACCCCGCTGCCACGGGAGGGTAGGAAAAAAGATGTCATGCAAGTTCTTTTTCATAAGCACGTATGACTATATTCGGAATACATGCCTACATTACATTGATGAACTGGAGCTAGTTCTGTGTCACCCTAGGTTATAGCTATTACATGAGGAATCACATCTGACATAATTACCCATCACTGATCCAATGCCTATGATCTTTTCACATATTGTGTTTCGCTTATTTACTTTTCCGTTGCTACTATTACAATTCCTACAAAACTATTATCTTTACTATTGCCACTATTACCATTACTATCATACTACTTTGCTACTAAATACTTTGCTGCAGATACTAAGTTATCCAGGTGTGGTTGAATTGACAACTCAACTGCTAATACTTAAGAATATTCTTTGGCTCCCCTTGTGTCGAATCAATAAATTTGGGTTGAATACTCTACCCTCGAAAGCTGTTGCGATCCCCTACACTTGTGGGTTATCAGACGCCCTCTGGGGCAGGGCCCCCTGGCAAAGGTTTCTTACCTCGTTTGGAAACATCCATTTCCAAGTCTTCAGAGGCGGCCCTTTTCTTCCCGTGGGTAGAGGGGATTATAGATTCACCTCCCCGATTATTCTCCTTCGCGGAGACACTAATTCCCCCGGGTTGGATGTGTAATGTATGAAGCCCGCTTTCGGCTTCTCTATTCCTCCCTTCATCTTCTCCTGATGGCACTTGATAGGGTGCGCGCTCAAGCATCCTGGTTAGTACAGGATCTGGCAAGCCTTCGGGAAGGGGGGCCGAACACCTGATCCTCTCTGCCTTTCTTATCCAGTCCTGGCCGAGAGCAATTTTTCAGAATGATGTTGCAACAAATATGAAGACGACATGTTCGGTCGCGGAATTACTTACTTGGGTATCCGGACGGTTGCAGTTGAGACCCGCATCCTTGGTTGTGTCCCACTTTATTCGAGATCCGAAGAACAATCCATCATCCCTTTGAGCATCACGCCGAAGAATTGTCGAATAGTTCGCGGTCCTTCCGGGTTGAACTCCCACATATGGAGAGATCGACGTTGGCATGGAAGGACTCGACGAATTAGCATTACTTGCATTACCTTGACAAGACTAACATCCCTCTTGAGTTGATCTCGGATGCAGCTTTGCAATGTCAGCATGTTATTAACTGGCCCCCAGTCCAGCCCCTTGTTGACCCATGACGCCAGTTGAGGCGGAGGGCCTGAGCGGAAGGCAGGGGCGGCCACCCGCTTTGTACCTTGGGGAGCTGTGATGTAAAACCACTCCCGTTGCCATAAGTCGAACACCTCCGGGAAGGAACCCTTTGGCCATAGGGCGTTGGCACCTTTGCTTATTATAGCGCCTCCGCACTCCGCGTGTCGCCCGTCGATCATCTTCGGCTTCACATTGAAGGTCTTGAGCCATAAGCCAAAGTGTGGGGTGATGCGGAGGAAGGCCTCACACACGACGATAAACGATGAGATGTGAAGGATGGAATTTGGAGCTAGATCATGGAAATCTAGCCCGTAATAGAACATGAGCCCTCTAACAAAGGGATCAAGACTAAAGTCTAGCCCTCAGAGGAAGTGAGAAACAAATATGACACTCTCGTTGGGTTCGGGAGTGGGGATTACCTGCCCTTAGGCAGGCAGCCTGTGCGGGATTTCGGCGGTCAGATACTTGGCCTCCCTAAGCTTCTTGATGTCCTCCTCTGTGACAAAGGAGGCCATCCACCAGCCTTGAAGGTTGGATCAGGACATGGTTGAAGGTCCGAAGCGCTTAGCCTGAGCCTTGTGTGTTGGAACTCGAGGTGGGGGAAGGGAAGGATCGAGCGTGGGAAGAAAAGGACTGGCCTTGGCCCCTTTATAAAGAGGGCGAATATCAAGCGTCCTCCGCGTGGCCGTTTGGAACTTGCCTAAAATCGAGGAGTCATACTAACAAGCACGGTTGGGTTACCCACACCCGTATTGATGAGAATCCTGTGATAAGGGGAACACGATCTCTGCTTCGACAAGACATGCCAATAAAACCGCCTCGCAACACGTGCAGTGGCAGGCTGGGGAAAACGGTTCGTAAGGACCGGGCCACGGCGTGATGTCACGCTATGAAAAGTTGTCAGTAGATTAGATTTGTGGAATATTGTACTCTCTACGGTGGTATGTGGAATTTGTTTTGCAGAGCCGGACACGATCTTTGTGTTCAAAATCTTCTATGGAGTATTCGGAGAAGGAACCCGCCTTGCAATGCCGAAGACAATCTGCGCGCCGGACTCATCGTCATTGAAGCCTGGTTCAGGGGCTACTGAGGGAGTCCTGGATTAGGGGGTCCTCCGACAGCCGGACTATATACTTTGGCCGGACTGTTGGACTATGAAGATACAAGATTGAAGACTTCGTCCCGTGTCCGGGTGGGACTCTCCTTTGCATGGATGGCAAGCTTGGCAATTTGGATATGTAGATCTCCTTCTCTGTAACCGACTCTGTGTAACCCTAGCCCCCTCCGGTGTCTATATAAACCGGAGGGTTTAGTCCGTAGGACAAGAACAATCATAATCATAGGCTAGCTTCTAGGGTTTAGCCTCTATGATCTTGTGGTAGATCAACTCTTGTAATACTCATATCATCAAGATCAATCAAGCAGGAAGTAGGGTATTACCTCCATCGAGAGGGCCCGAAGTTGGGTAAACATTATGTCCCCCGCCTCTTGTTACTATTAGCCTTAGACACCAGTTCGGGACCCCCTACCCGAGATCCGCCGGTTTTGACACCGACAGGAACCTATTCCTACTGGGAGTAGGAATCCCCCCCTTGGGTGTGTCCCTTGCGGCCGGCCCTCCTCCTCCTCCCCTCCTTTATATACGGGGGACGGGGGCACCGCATAGAGACACAAGTTGATCTTTAGCCATGTGCGGTGCCCCCCTCCACAGTTTTACACCTCGGTCATATTGTCGTACTGCTTAGGCGAAGCACTGCATCGGTAACTTCATCATCACCATCAACACGCCGTCGTGCTGACGAAACTCTCCCTCGACCTTAGCTGGATCAAGAGTTCGAGGGAAGTCACCGGGCTGAACGTGTGAAGATCGCGGAGGTGCTGTGCGTTTGGTACTTGGATCGGTTGGGTCGTGAAGACGTTCAACTACATCAACCGCGTTACTAAACGCTTCCACTTTCGGTCTACGAGGGCACGTGGACACACTCTCCCCGCTCGTTGTTATGCTTCTCCTAGATAGATCTTGCGTGACGGTAGGAATTTTTTTGAAATACTACGTTCCCCAACATATCTTGATGTCATACATGGCATAACCAACACATGTTCACTTCATTAGCCGCCCTATCATTACTAGGATCTTGATTACATACTGTTCGAGATACTTCATAGGAGGCAAGCAATGTTACATTACTTGTTCCATTATATAGAAGATACATCAGTAGATTCAAATATAGCCAGGCCAAGGATGTTACTAAGGCATGCATGTATGCATGTTACCAACACAATGGTTTAATTGCTTGTTTTCTTCAACCATAGTTAAATTTCTCGTTTCAATTGCTTTGTTTGTCTTGCACTTGATGAGATGCCCAAACAATGCTGCCTGATGTAGTGCACTTATATAAATATTAGTTGGCATATTTAAATGCCTGACCATTTCATTAGTCTCGCAAAGTGTGCCTAAAGCTCTGAAGTACATTAATTAACTATTATTTCTTGAGGCTCACAATCTATAACCGCTTGCTTACACACTGCAGTTTAATTGCTTGTTTCTTTGAGGCATATTATATTTGCTTGTTTGTCTGAGCCAAATTGTATTTTGCATGCCTGTCGGCAACTGACTGAGTTGGCTAATGATTGCATAGTTTTGCTTGCTATAGTGATTTGTATGAACTCATATGTGTGTGAAATCCCCTGTAGTTCATTATGCTCCCTAAGACTCTTTTGAAACATGCCACATAATGTTTAAACTAGTTAATACGAGGCACACAATGGCTAACTGCTTGCTTACTTATATAAAAGATATATCCAATTTCAGTACCTGCGCGTGGTCTCAACCTATAACCTGTTAGTGATTTGGATTTGGCCCCAACATCATGTTCTTTTGCTGAGCAAAGAGAGATTTCTGTACACATGTTACGTAGACTACCATGTTTTTAATTTTACAATATCACATGCTTATTTTACCCTAGTCATGTGTAAGAACAGAAACGTCTCAGGTAGTCAGGATAAAGTGATATCAACACAAAGTTCTCAAAGCAATGCGGTATGGCCATTACCAAACGATACTTTGTTGGAGTTGGAAAGTGTTGATATTCTAGAGTATCTACTACAGGAGGAAAGGCAACGTACATATGCGCTCCAAGATATAGTCGACATGTTGAGAAGGGAGAAGCAGGAATCATATGCATTAGTCATGTCAAACAAGAGATTAAGGAAGTTACAAAGAAAGTGCAAATTGAGAAGACAGTAGTTTGTGCCATCTGAATCTGGGAAATCCTATTTTCTGAAGAGATCACGGTTCAAATGGTAACTTTGGTGATCCGTGCCATGATTTATGATGAGGTGTATGTGCCCACTATATGTAATTTTCTGTTTGGTTGCGCTTTATTATCACCTGTTGGCGATGCCTACTGGATGTTATACACCACAATTTCCTTATTGTATAGTGTAGGTTTATTCTTAGTTTCTATGCCCCAATTTCTTTATTGTATAGTGTAGGTTTTTAAGGAATTGTATAGAGTATGTTAATTAATTCTTAATTACTATATATGATATTGCCGAAAAGGCCAAAAGCATTGACGGAGACCAACGTGCCAAAACGTTACCGGACCACCATCGAAACATAATGGATATACAACTTGGTAGGCATAGCTGACCTTTATTGGGCCGATGCACTAATAAGTGGATCATAACCAACATGGGCCCTTAATGTAGCAGATGGGCCCAGTGTCCTTAAATAGGCCCAAAAACATCATGGACCATTAGTAGGTACAAACTTAATGTGGGCCCATACTAACAATGTGCCATTAACTTGGTGAAATAAGTCGCGGGCCTAATTTGGGTAAACAGGCCAAAACACAACTCAGGCCTTAATTGAGCTAGAAGTTAATAGGGCCTTTAACAAGCTGAAAAGAAGATTGGTCCCGAAATGTGCCAAAGAGCCCACGGTGAAAGCACAAGTGCTCCCTGGGTGGTTTTGGTAATTAATGTCAACATATCTCTTGTTGGACTAACACTTTTATCTAGCATATTTCAGACAAGTTCAACTATGGAGTGGCATGGACTAAAGGATGTGGAACCCCTTCAAGATGCTAAGGACAAAGGATTGGCTCAAGCTTCAAGATCAAGACTCTGCATTTTATATTTTAGTGATCCAAGATCACATTGAGTCTATAGGAAAAGACAATACTATCAAGGAGGGATGAGGTGTTGCTTAATGAGTTTCTTGCTCCACAGTGCTTAGTGATATGCTCCAAAGCCATCAACTACTTTCTCACATCCACACATATGACCAAAACCTAAAGTCAAACTCGGCCCCACCGATTCTTTCTATCCGGCACCACCGAGTTCAGATGTCATAGCCACTGCCACAAACCCTAGGCAAATCGGTCTCACCAATAGGGATCTCGGTCTCACCGAGATGGGATTGTAATCTCTCTGTTTCCCTTCATAATGTTTTGGTTTAAACGAAGTGAGCGATAGGTCCCACCGAGATTGCAATGTAAACTCTCTGTTTCCCTTTCGTAACATTTCGGTCTCATCGAAAAGAGCGAATCGGTCCCACCAAGTTTACCTGACCAACTCTCTGGTTAGCTGTTTACCAAAATCGGTCTCACCGAGTTTGTGTATTCGGTATCACCGAGATTAGGCTATGCCCTAACCCTAACCATATCAGTCCCACTGAGTTGCATGTCAGTTCCACCGAAAATCCTAACGGTCACATTATTTACTGAATCGGTCTGACCAAGTTTGTCGATTCGGTCCCACCAAGATTGGTAAATTGTGTGTAACGGTTAGATTTTGTGTGGAGGCTATATATACCCCTCCACCTCCTCTTCATTCGTAGAGAGAGCCATCAGAACAAGCCTACACTTCCAGCATCCTATTTCTGAGAGAGAACTACCTACTCATGTGTTGAGGTCAAGATATTCCAATCCTACCATATGAATCTTGATCTCTAGCCTTCCCCAAGTTGCTTTCCACTCAAATCTTCTTTCCACCAGATCCAAATCCTATGAGAGAGAGTTGAGTGTTGGGGATACTATCACTTGAAGCACAAGAGAAAGGAGTTCATCATCAATGCACCATTTGTTACTTCTTGGAGAGTGGTGTCTCCTAGATTGGCTAGGTGTCACTTGGGAGCCTCCGACAAGATTGTGGAGTTGAACCAAGGAGTTTGTAAGGGCAAGGAGATCGCCTACTTCGTGAAGATCTACCGCTAGTGAGGCAAGTCCTTCGTGGGCGACGGCCATGGTGGGATAGACAAGGTTGCTTCTTCGTGGACCCTTCTTGGGTGGAGCCCTCCATGGACTCGCGCAACCGTTACCCTTCGTGGGTTGAAGTCTCCATCAACGTGGATGTACGATAGCACCACCTATTGGAACCACGACAAAAACATCCATGTCTCCAATTGCGTTTGAATCCTCCAATCCCTTCCCTTTACATTCTTGCAAGTTGCATGCTTTACTTTCCGCTGCTCATATACTCTTTGCATGCTTGCTTGTTATGTATTGTGAATGTTAAAGTTGTGCCTAAACTCCACTTAAACTTAAAGAAGATAAAAACTGCAACTTTTGGTACTTAGTGTCTAATCACCGCCCCTCTAGACACCTCTTCTCGATCCCTTTCACACGGGCTATTAGCAGGTTGAAATCTATCTCAGGCCATGGGGGCCCAATTACAAGGCAGGTCATTAATAGGCGAAAAGCTGACTCATGCCATAAATGGGACGGTGTACTACGTTGGCCTTTAACCGGACGAAAGTGAGGAGGGGATGGAATTGTGCCATAGGGAGCATGGGCCATTAGAAGATCGAATGTTATGCCGAGCCACAAATGGCCGAAGTATAGTGTTGGTCGTTAATAGGCCGAAAGACACACTAGGCTGGAAAATGGCCCAACTCTACAATGGGCAGCTAACAGGCCGAAAGACACACCTGGCAAAAAAGGGCCCAATTCCACAACAGACCATTAACAGGTGAAAAATAGACCGGGCTGTAATTGGGCCCATATACATGGTGGATTGTTAATGGTCAAGAACTATCGACGGGCCATATCCACGTGGGACGTTAGTAGACCGGCCCGCTAACTTTTGCCTAGAACTTATGGGCCTCCGACTGGGCCGGTCTTTTTTAACTAAATGGTCCACTGTTGGGATGTGCCACGTGTGGCCAATTCATTGGCACATATCGTCCGTTGGGTGGGTAACACCTGTCAGAACGTCGAGCTGACACGTGGTTCCTTTGGCGAATGAGAGCTTTTGATAGGAGAAAATTCATCATTGGTCGGGGTTATTAATGTGTATCTGATCCAGAACACGCACATGATAGCTTAACGACGGCCCATTGTGGTGTGGTTTCCGTGTGTCAGTGACCATTAGCGAAAACACTTCCATGATGCGATATTTATCATCATGGAAGTGGACACTTCCGTGATGATAAATGGATTATTGTCATCGAACACTTATGCGACAACACATGTATAACTATCCTGATTCTATCATAAAATCATCACAGATGTACATGCATGACAGAAAACATGACCTACTGTGACAAACATATATCATCACAGATATGTGTTTTTGGTAGGTAGCATGGGTTAGATCAAAAAACGCAATTCACAATTACTTAACATGCCACTTGATCACTTGATCCCACACATTACATTGTTTGCGCTTGTGTGCTCACCATCTAGATACAATCTTTGAGCTTCATCTTGGTCAACGAATATTTTTACTTCATGCTCCCTATTGGTTTCTTGAAAAGCATAATTAACTCTTCATTTTATTCCATTGCTTCAGGACTAGATCACCAAATATTCTTTCATGATCATACCAAGTTTCATCATGAACATCATATTGGTCATCACTTGCTCTTCTAAATGCATCATCACACCCTCTTGAGAGGCACATTGAATTCTTCACTCTCGTTGCTTCCTTCAATACATGATCAACCAAACCCAACACATGAGTTCATCATGATCTTCTCTTGATGCCATAGCTTGAATTCTTATCTTTAATTATACTCTCAAGACCTTGATCTTTTCCCAAATGTGTCAACCTTTGAGATCCTCCAAGGAACTCCACCTTGAACATATTTGGTTAGACATTGAAATCAATCTTGATGGATTCATTAGATACATCCAAAGACCAACTAGTATCCTCACTAGCATCAGATCCTAAGAGTCAAACCCTAGACCCCGTGGGCACGGGAGACAGAGACCCATGCACACGGGGTATCCAGAGGGTTTAACACTCGACCCCATGTGCATGGGTGTTAAGAAGCCCGTGCGCAGAGGGTGTCCAGAGAGATCTCCCTGGACTCCGTAGGCACGGCCCTCGGGCCCCGTGTGCACGAGGTAAGGACAAAGGATACCTTGAGGAATTCTTCGAGAGGCTTTTGATGGATCTCGTACCAAATTAATCCAACATGCTTCATGCATAACTATGGAACATTTCTTCATATAAGATACAACAACTTTGATGTTCCATAGGAATTGTCATTCAATACCAAAGCTTGGAGCAAATCTTCATGTTTGTGGTAGTCATCCTGATGGAACCACCTATGTAAAGTTCCTTCAAATATATCTCAATGCAAGCATTAGTTCATAGAGATTATCATTATTACCAAAACCATACTTAGGGGCTACATGCCCTTTCAGCCACGTACAAGACAACACTGGGAGCAAGAGCGCGACGTTGTCCTATATAATGGGTGACTGGAGCGTGTAACTTGCCTTGGCCATATGCGATTAGCCAGAGATTGAGTTGGAGGTGGGAGTGAAGGGAGGGGAACGAGAACACAAGCAGCAATGGCGGCCTGACGGGCAGCGGTGCCCCGGCCTTTCCCTTTCCCGCATGATGGCCTAGAGGCCATCGCGCTCTCTCTACTCTCCCTTCTTCTCTCTTCCATGGCTAGCATAAGGGACAAGATGAGATGGATATCAGGCAACTCCTCCAGATCAGGTGGGATGGGAGTCGTGGTTGGAAAGAAAAATCAGAATCATGAAGCAGGTATGGAACAGATGGGAAATGATCGGACATGGGGTTTTCTGTTGAAAAAAATCAGTTGAGGGTTGTTCTTGATGGGGAGGTGGGATCAATTGGCGTAGATATACATGCGGAAGTGGATTAGGAGCACTCGGCGGTGCACCACTCTGAAATGCTGCCCGCTACCATAGTCGCTCGGGATCAGTGCCACTTTTGATGAAATGTTTTGTTACGTGTGAATACACAACCCACACATAGAAAGAAACATTTTGTACCTGTGTTGCTCCATTTAATAGGAACACAGAAGAGTTAAGAGCGGGTAGCATGAGGCTCTGCAAAATGGTGTGGCACGGGCACCGAGGCATACCGGCGAGCGGCTGGACCTCCGAGCCACACGGGCATCAGCTTAATGATGTCGCCGGAAGTACGTCGTTTTTGTGCCATACAGAGGCTCTAGAGTCGGAAACTGGCCAATGGCCATGGCATTGGTGTTTCTCTATGACTCTACACACCTCATGTTATTTGTGGACCAGGTCACCAGGGGATGTCACTGCCTGGCCTGTTGCCGGGCACCTCGTGGCCTCATGGCTCTTACTGTTGGACTTGGACAAGGTTCTCCTTGCCGTCTAGTTGGCCTACCCGCTGTCATGGTGAGGGGATGTCAACCAAGCGCAAGCTCGGGACAAAGGGTGTTGCCCACGAGCATGAAGCTCACGTCATCACCAATAGCACAACGTACAAATCATGGATGTTGAGGAGGAGCACGTCCATGCGGAGCTTGACGGCAACGGAGACAACCCGGAAGCAGACGACGTATACGCAACTGGGGAAGCGACCAATTCTTATCGTGGATGCAGTACCGTTGGGTCTGTAGGAAGTCATGCCATGGTGCTGGCAGCGAGGGAAGACACGGTGTTGCTGGCCACCACCGCGCAGGACATGGCAAGCTTGGACGATGGCTCCATCAATTTGCTCGTCGTCGAGGTCCTGTTGGCTTCCTTCATAAGACATTCCTCGCTGGCCGTGTGAAAGCCGAACTTGGTTTCAGCGGCTAGGATGGACGTCGTGTCATTGGCAGTTGGCCGTGTCCACACGGGGTGCGGCAAGCTCGGACAGCTACCTCGTCCCTCTCCAACGTTGTTCCCTGTGGCGACGTAGTCTTCCTCTTTCGTCCTGGTTTATTCCACGTCCATGTTGCCGAAGGAGAAGACCAAGAGCGAAAAGTAGAGAGAGGAAGAAGAACATGAGCAGTGTCCATGGTGGGGAAGAACTGGAGTCGAGGGGAGATGGATGGAGCAGTTGGGAGGAAGAGGAGCTCCTAAGCATGCATTGAATTAGATTTGGGATAGTTGGCTGCTGGTAGGTGAGTTCGTATACTCCAAAGACATAACCTTTGTCATGTGGGTGCAAAAGCACATGGAATTAAAGACAGATTATGCAAATAATAAAGGAGAAGACAAGAGGATACGACTCAGAATACTATGAGGCTAATATAGTGATTGAGGATCCCGAGACGCATGGGGGATTGAGATTCCGGTGGGCGGCGTTGCCGAGTGCTCCTATGCAATTTCGATATACATGCATACAACAAGCATACATGAACATTGTCAGTACTAGAACTCACACAAAAACACGCTGAAGCTAAATAACGATTCAGAAATCTGTAACTCAACAAAGAAAAATGACAGAACAATCTCCAACTTAAGATGCTTTGATATTATATAAGTGAACATTATTACGTAATATAGAGTGAAGTCTTGTATTAAATCAACGATAATTAATATAGATTGAAGGTAGTATAGAAAGCACACATATTTTCATGTGAACTAGATGATACCCCCGCGCGTTGCTGCGGGAAATTTGCTCAATCTTTTGGAGGTTTATGTGTAACAAATAAAGAACGCAATGATCGGATGAAGAAAAGAAAAGGCATGACACCAAGCGAGGCATTGCTAGAAAAAGTTTAGGCAATGATGTTCCATGATGAAGTTAAACTTTCATCAATTGAATGGCATAACTAAAACTGTCACATAGCAGATTTGGTGCTTGCAAAATATGGTACCGCATCATGGTCCAGATAATTTCACGCAGAGAAATATGTAACAGAAAAAGTTAGAGCAATTTAAGAGTTGCGCGCTGAAAATTAATTAACACACATACAATAGTGGTGAAAGTACAATATGTTCAATAAAAAAGAAGTAACGAAGAGTTGCATAGTTGAACAGTTTCTGAAGTCTCTGTGTATGCAAATATCTATTGCGTGTGCCGAAGAGGCATGCCGAGTTGAAGCATCAACTTAGTAATCAAAGAACCTACCTGCAACTATATATTATTAGACAAAAAAGAACTGAAAGCAACTTCGGTGGAGATGAAATAAATATTGATTAATAGTAGTGCTCCCTTTCCTGAAACAAATTTAACTGTCCCCCTCCGTTCCAAAATAGATGACCCAACTTTATACTAAAGTTAGTACAAAGTTGAGTCATCTATTTTGGAACGGAGGGAGTATATATCAGCTTATCTATCCATCTCTTGTGGGGAAAAATATTTTACTGAATCCAAAAATTGCTTACCACTATCACCTGCATGAACAAAGGTGGGATGCACCCGTCAGTTCTAAAAACATAAAAGGAGTTAAGGGTATCGATTCGTCATGCCGTACAACATATTAAGGAGGAGTGGAAAAAATGTATCCAGAGACAGAGTAACGGAATGACATAGACATTTTGTCGACGTCATAGACCCATGGTTTAAAGCGGAGAAGAAAAACTGTATACAGAGAAGATCTCCAAATCGCATCTACATGTTGTCGGCATCATAGAGTAGACACCCATGGTGGCGGCGCCTCCGGTCAGGCTTCTTCATATGAGGCATGTTGCAGGCTTGATGGGAATAAAACTCAAAGAAATCTGTGGCCTCCTCTTACCCCAATAGTTTCTACATATCAGATCAAGCATGGCCAGGAAGTCCTCGTCCACCATGCCCAGCTCCTTGTCCAGCTTCATGTGATCTTGGCATTGTTGAGAGTGGTGGTGGACTCGTGGTGAGGCTATCGTAGGACGGCCTCATGTGCTGCTTCTGTATGATGATGATGCCGGCCGACGACTCGTCGTCCGTGGAGTCATAGGAGTAGCGCCTCTGTTTCTGCTGATGGCTCTTTTTGGTGGTGTTGATCTCCCACCAGCGCTGTCGACGGCCAGTTGTCAGCGGGTGCTAAGTAGTTGTAGTAGTAGGTCGTCCTAGTGGGAGTAGCTTGCGATGGAGCGTGCGGGTGAGCAGGGCCCTGCGGCGATGCTCGTGTGGACGACTCGCTGCGAGGTGAACCTGGAGTTATCTCTGTTGTTGGTGCCGGTTTCCTCGATGGCTTAGGGAGACGGTCACGATGACTTTGAGGGAGGAAGCGAGGCCATCGCAATGGAGGAGGAGGATGTGTTAGTCACCGCTATTGCTGGAGGAAGATACGCACGCGTTGTCGCCTCATAAAAATCATCCACTCATGGAGCATCATCACCATGGATATGAGAATGAGGAGGAGGTTGATGTATTTATGGGGGGTGAAGCCCAAGGGAGATGAGCCGAGGGGCCTCGCGGGGGAGGCATGCGTTGGTTACCCTCCACAGGGGAGGAGAAGAGGTAGTAGTGCGATTTGATGGAGATAAAAGAAGGCAAAGAGCAGGAGGAAAATCAAGAGGCGTTGCCATCAAGGATTCTCGAGAAAAATAAGAATGATGCCGTGAAGAGTTGTGGAGGAAAATTATTTGGTAAAAAAAATGACATTAGTAATGATGATGAGGTAGTGGGGCCGCTGATGTGGATATGCCGCATGTCGAGAGAATTAGTTTAATGGGGATGAACTATTTAGGTATTATAGATTGGTAAGGTCATGTCTGCACGGGTTATATAACACGTCATTGGTGGAGGGAGTATAACGCAATATGGCATTTAGTTTACTCGGAGTGGGTCTTGCCCTCCGCGTTTGGCTCCACCAGGTCGCCGCAATCGAACCACATTGCATCGGCGAGCCTGGGGAACAAGAACCTGTAAAAGATCCAGTCGCGAAACAGCCTGACCATGTACCCTCGCACGCCCCGGACGTTGGTCCCGCCCTGCTGGACCCAGCCCGACAGGTATGCCCCGGCGACCAGCCAGGCAGCTCGGCCACGCCGCTCTGCCACGTAGGAGGCCACGCCGTCGGCGGGCGTGGCCGCCCGAGACAAAGCGCGCGCAAGCACCACCGCGTCCTCCAGCGCGGAGCACCCGCCCTGCGCCATGTCTGGGGTCATGGGGTGGAACGCGTCGCCGGCCACCGTGACCGCTCCGCGGGCCGCCGGGCCCCTGAGGATGGCCCAGGGGGCGCGGTACAGCAGCGGCGCCCACGACAGGTTGCCGGAGTCGGAGTGGCGCGCCACGTCCAGGTACTCCGCCGGCATGTGCCTGCCCAGGTTGTCCGTGACCTCCCGCAGGATCTTGGCGGGGTCCGTGCCGGCCTCCTGCTCTGCAGGGACGGTGTTGTTGACGAGGAACCAGTAGACATCGGTGTGGCTAATGGGCACCATGCCGGCCCTCAGACCCTCCGAGAGGAACTGCCGGAGCTCCTTCTTCAGGCCGTGCCCGTCCGGGTACACGGCGAGCCCGCGGACGGCGGACCGGCCTGAGCTCGCCGGCTCCGACAGGCCCAGCCACTGCGATACCACCGAGTGCACCCCGTCGCACCCGATCAGCACCTGGTCAAATTAATGAACATGCAAACCCACTTATGATAGTCATTCTTCGAAGAAAAAGTTTAGTGAGTGTACTATTTTTCACATGTCCCATGTGCGTCGCTACAGTCATTGGTGTACCTTGGATCGGATCACCGTACCGTCGTCTAACCGTAGGACTGCGATCTCCGGGGAACCCTGCGCCTTCTCGGTGGCGATCGAGGCGAGCTTGGACGAGAACCTGATGGTGCCAGGAGGCAGCTCCTCCGCGAGCGCCTCCAGCAGCGCCTTCCGATGCATCGGTCTCACTCTCACGTCGCCGCTGCTGTAGCCGACTGATTAGCTCAAGTTCAGGTGGAATCCAACAGAAAATTTGCCACGACAGACAAAGCATCCGCTCATCTAACCTGCTTTTACGCCCAGCAAAGCGGAACACCTGCGTTGCTCCAGTTTCCAGAGTTGTCACTCGGGATCTGCATGCAGCAGACATGGCTGAACTCAGAGCAATAATCACAGACAAGGAACTATCACAAAAATCACTGCCAGCAACGGAGACGCACGTTTCGAAGGCATCGTAGCGGGAGGTGAGCTTGTGCGCGACGCCGAGCGCGCGGAGCGCGAACCAGCCGTTGGGGAAGATGGTGAGCGCGGCGCCGGTGGACCGCAGCTCGGCGTGCCGCTCCAGCACCAGGACGCCGCCGCCAGCAGCGCCCATGCCGAGCCGCCGCAGCGCCAGCGCGGTCGCGAGCCCCGCGATCCCGGCGCCAACGATGACCACCTCCGCGTCGACGTCTACGGCCGCCGCCGCCGATGTCCATGCTGGTGCCTTGCCGCCGCGATCGGCCATCGTCACCTAACTTGCTCGCTAGCTCGCGATGATTGCTCTTGGCGTCTTGCTCGGCTATGGTTTGTTCTGAAAATGTTTAAACTGCGCGCTGGCTGGCGTGCCAGATCTAGGACTTCGTACTAGTAGAATACAAGATGCGCCGAAACAAGTGGACATAACACAAATAGCTTGATAAGAGAACAAAAAAGACAATGTCGTTTTTGTGTGTTGCTTAACAACCTAGCAACTTGATGCTCTGTTGTTTCTTTTCACAAAATTAGCCTTTTTATTTGGTCTGAAATGCGGTCACGGTGTCATGGTTCATGACTCATCGATTGGTAGTGCTTCGTGGGTCCAGGAATGCAGCCACGGGTTCCAATAATATCAGGTGCTCGTGCGGTGTCGCCCTTGTTTGTTGTGTCCTCGTGCCGTTTGTGTTTTTTTAATTTTATTTTTAACTCGAGTCCAATGGCATGTTGCCTATGTTAATTCGCAATAAGAAAATTGCTCAATCAATTAACAAAAAAATGACTGAAAAATGATTGCAACTTCCTCTAAGTGCTGTCATGGAACATGAGCATGACATCCCATGTCATTAACCTACACATTACACGCAAGCTATCAAAAAGAAGGTTAGTTTAGCTCTATGTATGTTGCCTCAAAATTAAATTTGGGTCAGTCGATTTTTCCGACCATTGATTGCTACTCCGAGATTAGTGCTCTTTTTCCTTAATGTTGTTTGGAGTGTCTTGTTTTGGGCTGGATTTTTTTTACAGTGCTCTCTTCGTTTCTTTTTTTGAGGGGACGGTGCTCTCTTCTGGGTCAGTCAATTCTTTAATGGGTTGAAGGCCGTTACTTGATAAATCCAGCCCTCCCTTATATCCCTTTGTTTTTCTAGTTTTTTTTGTTTGTATGCTTTTTTGCTTTTGTTATTTCTTTTATTTATTAGTCTATTTTTTGTGGGTACTTTTGGAATGTTAAGTGAGTGTAAATGTATAACCGAAATACTATATAATATGTGCAAAAATTGCACAACTATATGATTATGCATACTATAAATAGTGTGATTTCATTGCAAAATTGTTTGCAATATATTTTATTATTCTTAAAAAGAAATACCAATGCCACCAATTCATTCTTTTAAAAAAACAATATTGATTTTACTCTATTTTAGCTTTTATTTCATTTTCTTTCTTACCTAAGGCTAATACCAATGCCACTAATTCATTTCTCCTTAGGAACTTGTTTTTGTAAAAAAATCACTATTGTATGCTTATTCTTGCATATTATTAAAAATCACAATTTCTATGTAAATGTGTGCAAATTTTGTCATTCATTGTTTTATTTCCTTTCTTCGTAAAGGGTTATATCGATGCCACTGATCTATTATTTCTTAGAAAACTTTCTTATTTTGGTTTTTTGGTTTTTATTTCATTTTTCTTTCTTGATAAAGGGTGATATAATGCCACTAATTCATTGCTTCTTAGAAATCTTCATTATTTTCATTTTTTTAGTTTTATTTTGTTTCTTTCTTCTTTAAAGGCAATAGCATTGTCGCTAATTCATTTCTTTGTATAATACTTCTTTTTTTGGGAAATTCCACCATTATATGATTATTCTTGCATATTATGGAAGCACAATTTTTTTGTAAATTATGTGCAATTTTTTTAATATTTTGTTTTATAGAAAAATCATTTTCATTTTTCTTAACGGGTAGTACCAATGCTACTAATTCATTCTTTTAAAGAAAAATTCATTATTTGGATTTTGGTTTCATTTTATTTCTTCTTTGAAGGGTAATACAATGACATTAATTCATTCCTTCTTAGGAAACTTTTTCCCCTAAAATTTCACTATTATATGGTTATTCTTGCATATTACAAAAAACACAATTTCAGTGTAAATTTTGTTAATATTCTCTTTCTTATTAATGGGTAATAACAATGCCACTAATTCATTCTTCTGTAGAAAACTCCATTATTTTGTTTTTTAGTTTTTATTTTATTCAGTTTCTTCTTTAAGGGTAATACTAGTGCCACTAAATCATTCCTTCTTAGAAAACTTTGTTATTTTAATTTTGGGTAGCAATGCCACTTATTCATTCCTTCTGAGAAAACTTATTTGCTTTTGCAATTTTTTACTATTATATGCTTATACTTTCATATTATAAAAAGCACATTTTTTGTCTAAATTATGTGCAAATTTTTTCATTGTTTATTTTAGATTTTGTTTTTAATTATATTTTTTAAAGTGTAATACTAATGCCACTAATTCATTCTTCCTTAGAATATTTCATTATTTTGATTTTGTTTTAGTTTATTTCATTTTATTTCTTCTTTCAGGGTAGTTCCAACGGCACCAATTCATTCCTTCTTAGGAAACCTCCTTTTTTTGCGATTTCACTATTAGCTTATTCTTACATATTATTAATTTTCTTTGTTAATTTTGTGCAAATTTTGTTGTTATTTGTATTGTTTTCCTTTCTTGTTAAAGGGTAATACCAGTGCCACTAATTCATCCTTTCTTAGAAAACATCATTATTTGGATCTAATCAGAACTTTACGGATCTAATCGGAACTTTAATGGAACAACATGTTACCCTAAGATCAAATTTGAGGTCCCTCTGGACGTAGGTTCATCCCAAAGTAGTGGCACCGGCCCAATCTTGCATCATGAATTGTCAAGTGTTAATGTTCCATAGGTTGAACTATCGGCGGAAAGAGGTAGTTCGAGATGAAGTTGGCATCTTGAGGAAGCAAACAACACAATCAAATGCAATATTAACCAAAACCATAAATATTTGGAGGAGTTCAAAATCAAACAAGCTGAGATTTGTGCTACTTGTGGGCTGTGTTGGGATTTTCCCCAAAGAGGAAGGGTGAAGCAATACAATAGCAGATAAGTATTTCCCTCGGTGAGAACCAAGGTTATCGAACCAATGGGAGAACCAAGCAAATCCTAGTAAATAGCACCTACACAAACAAGAGCAAATACTTGGACCCAACGCGGGCAAGAGGGTTGTCAATCCCCTCGAACTCGTTGCTTGCAAGGATTAAATCTGATAGTCACAGATAGATAAATTGAAAATTAAAATAAAAAGAGTAAAACTGCATCAAGGTATTTTTGGTTTTAGTAATATGATAAAATAGACCTGGTGGCCATAGTTTCACTAGAGGCTTCTCTCTCGAAACATAGCATACGGTGGGTAGACTAATTAGTGTTGGGCAATTGATAAAAAAGCGCATAGTTATGATATTATTCATGACAATGATCATGTATATAGGCATCATGTCCGTGACAAGTAGATCGACTCACTACTACAGGAATGCCTACCAGTGGTGGGTGCAAAAAGGCCATCAGTAGTGGGCAAGCCTCCCAGGGCGCCCGCCATCGACCTCCCACCACTGCTAGTACCCCATGAGTGCCGGGCGCACGCCCGCCACTGGTAGAGCACCTCTAGTGGCAGGCATCTCCTCCCGCCCGCCACAGCTAGATGATGTAGTTGTGGTGGTCAAACTTCCCGTCCGCCATAGCTAGATGTTGTGGTTGGGGCCGGCAACCTGGGATACCCACCACAACTATACATATAACCAGCAAGAATTTACATATTCAATCATATGCATTGCGATGTATCATAATTTGGTAGCAGCAGATTTTATCATAGTCAATAAGCAAGCTAACAACAAGTTCCCCAACTGCATATAGCATAGTCAAATGGGAATTTTCATAGAAACATACAAACTACATTCAGAGCATCGATCATAGCGAACAGATTATGGCACTACACAAATATTTGACAAACAAAAGTTTAGCTCCATCATAGCAACTTGCAATTATGCTCAGCTCTATGAAGAGTTATCCTCGTCTTCAATCATATTCTTGACCTCGGCTAGGGTGGAGTTGGTAGTTTCAAAAACTGTCTCGGCAGCCTCGACGGCTCCTCGCGCACTCTCTGCAGCAGTTTTGCGGCTTCTAGTGGCTGCCCTCGCAAGATTGGGAGAGAACATTTAGTGCTCTTGGCGTATTGTAGAGCCTTCTGGGTCTCTACTAGGGTCCTCTCCGCATAGGTGAGCGCGACACCGAGTACCCAACTAGCCTCAAGACGGTGTCTAGGACTGTAGGAGTCGTAATGAGGCATGTTGGCTCCTCCATATAAATCACAAAATTTGATAGTTAGATAAACCACATTTATACAAAAGCAACTATATAAGAAGATAACTAAAACTGTGTACGACAACCCTCACTATCTTTCTTTGGGTGAGCGGTTCTCACTCTTAAGTGGTTGTACATTTGTTGTGTACTCCAAGACTGGTACTTCGACTGTCGGTGATGGTCGTTCTTCACCTTATCCTCCTCCTTTACCAACGTATCAGAGGAGGAGGAGACCAGAATGACCCTCTACGACAACAGCCGGTTCATCTCCCAAGTGGTTGTATACATGATGTACACTCAATGTTATTTCGACCGTTGGTGAAGGTTGCCCTTCATCTTCTCCTCCTGCTTTACCAAGTTATCAGAGGAGGAGGAGAAGAGGAAAGACGACCCCTACGACAACAGTCGGTATCCTCCTCTGAAAACAACTCTCATCTTAGTATGTGGATTGGGAGTGAGAATTGCGCCCCTGAACAAAAAATGTAGCTAACAATATCAGCAGACTAATTAAGTATTACCTGTAGAAAAAACATTAAATAGCTACATGACTAAGTTTCAACAACATTACATTAAAATTTGGGCATGAACTCTGCATTAAAATGGACATATTAAGTGCTAGAAATTAAAGAAGGGAATAAATCAACGTTTCGCCAAAACATTAGCTCTTATTATGAATCCCTATAAAAAAAGTTACAATAATCTACGGTTTTATGACCTACGAATACGAATAAGAAGGTTCCTATAATCTACGGTCTACTAATACGTATCCAACGTATCTATAATTTTTTATTGTTCCATGCTATTATATTATCTGTTTTGGATGTTTAATGGTCTTTAATATGTTTTTTTATTTTATTATTGGGACTAACCTATTAACCGAAGGACCAGTGTTAGTTTCTGTCTTTTTGGCTATTTTAGAGTTTTGCAGAAAAGGAATACCGAATAGAGTCCAAACGGAATGAAACCTTCGCGACGATCTTTCTTGGACCGGAAGCGAACCAGAAGACTTGGAGTTGAAGTCAGAGACGAAACGAGGCATCCACGAGGCAGGAGGGCGCGCCCCACCCTCGTGGGCCCCTCGTAGCTCTACCGACCTACTTCTTTCGCCTATATATATACTCTTATACCCTAAAAACATCAGGGGGAGCCGCAAAACCACTTTTCCATAGCCGCAACCTTCTGTACCGGTGAGATCCCATCTTGGGGCCTTTTCCGGCGATCTACCGGAGGGGGAATCGATCATGGAGGGCTTCTACATCAACACCATTACCTCTCCGATGAAGCATGAGAGTTTACCACAGAGCTTCGGGTCCATAGTTATTAGCTAGATGGCTTCTTCTCTCTCTTTGATTCTCAATACAAAGTTCTCCTCGATGTTCTTGGAGATCTATTCGATGTAATATTCTTTTATGGTGTCTTTGCCGAGATCCAATGAATTGTGAATTTATGATCAAGATTATCTATGAATATTATTTGGTTCTTCTCTGAATTCTTATATGCATCATTTGATATCTTCTCCAGTCTCTTTGAATTATCATTTTAGTTTGGCCTACTAGATTGATCCTTCTTGCCATGAGAGAAGTGCTTAGCTTTGGGTTCAATCTTGCGGTGTCCTTTCCCAGTGACAATAGGGGAAGCAAGACACGTATTGTATTGTTGCCATCGAGGATAAAAAGATGGGGTTTATATCATATTGCTTGAGTTTATCGCTCTACATCATGTCATCTTGCTTAATGCGTTACTTCATTCTTATGAACTTAATACTCTAGATGCATGCTGGATAGCGGCCGATGTGTGGAGTAATAGTAGTAGATGCAGGCAGGAGTCGGTCTACTTGACACGGACGTGATGCCTATGTTCATGATCATTGCCTTAGATGTCATCATAATTATGCGCTTTTCTATCAATTGCTCGGTAGTAATTTGTTCACCCACCGTAATACATGCTATCTCGAGAGAAGCCACTAGTGAAACCTATGCCCCCCGGGTCTCTTTTCCATTATATTTGCATCTCTTTTCCATATTATCGAATCTCGTTTACTATTTTGCAATCTTTACATTCCAATCTACACAACAAAAATACCAAAAATATTTACTTGATTATCTCTATCAGATCTCACTTTTGCGACTGATCGTGAAGGGATTGACAACCCCTTTATCGCGTTGGTTGCAAGTTCTTGATTGTTTGTGTAGGTATTCGGTGACTTGTGCGTCGTATCCTACTGGATTGATACCTTGATTCTCAAAACTGAGGGAAATACTTATGCTACTTTTCTACATCACCCTTTCTCTTCAAGGGAAGACCAACGCAAGCTCAAGAGGTAGAAAGAAGGATTTCTGGCACCGTTGTCGGGGAGATCTTCGTCAAGTCAAGCCATACCAAGTACCCATCATAAATTCTTCTCCCTTGCATTACATTATTCGCCATTCGCCTCTCGTTTTCCTCTCCCCCACTTCTAAAATGATTTTCGAAAACCTTTGCCTTTTCTTCGCCCTTGTTCCGTTCGATCTTATGTTTGCTTGTGTCTCCATGTGCCTTCTATGTGCTTGCATCTTTGCTTGCTAAAAATCTATTGATATGGATCCACTTAAAGTGTTCTACTTGGATCATCTTCGATCTATTTGTGCTCGTGCTGAAACCTCAAATAGTCTAATTGAGGGAAAATCTTAAGGTTGGCATGCTCATTTTGTGCATCACCGTTTGAATGAAAAAGGGAGACTCTTATGGGATCAAATAAACAAGTTGTTGTCCTATGCTTGGAATCTTTGTGTAATTTATGATTTTACTTGTTGCTCTAAGAACCCTAAAAACACCTTCCAGACCTATGCAAGTTTAATGATAATGAAATCTTATCTTTGATTGAAAAGTATGATATCGAACAAATTGAAGAATTTGTTGCTTCTAAGGGTGCTTATGAAGTTGCTTCTTTGATTGAAAAGTATGATATTACTCTCTACAAATCTGAAAATTTTGACATACTTAAATATTGCTATGAAAACTATGCTCATAATGTCTATGTCAAAGAATTTGTTGAAAGAATGACCGCTGCTTTGGAAGAAAATAATGATATACATGAATCTATAGATAATTATGATTCCGATGATTTGATTGAAATATCCCTTGATGAACATGATGCTTGCTATTCTTGTGGCCATGATGCCAATATTTATGAAGACTATTTTGCTATAGTTCTGTATGTTAAACACGAGATCGTTGCTATTACACCCACACTTGATAGTTCCTTCGATGAAAAGCATGATTGCAATGATGTTATTATAAGTTCTCTTAATGTCAATTGTGTTAATGATATGCAAAACCTCAAGCTTGGGGATGCTAGTTTTGCTATGACTACTATTTGTTGCAATGATCATGATTGGGGTGATTCTTCTTATGATCTTGAAAATTTATTTAAGCCCCATGATGAATATGAGATTGATAATAGTGTTTGCAATATTATTGAAAGTGGGTTTGGAAGAGTGTCAACTTTAGATCCCACATATTTGGAGAATGTTTAGTCTTGTGAAATTTTTGAGAAAAGTGGGTTTGGGGAGGTCATGACTTTAGTTAATGTTAATCCCACTATTTTGGAAGAGTATCAACTTCGCGTGCATGTGGATCGTGTTGAAAATATGTTATGTGATAGATATTTTGTTGAATTTTATTATGATCCAACATGTAATTATTATGAGAGAGGAAAATATGGTTGTAGAAATTTTCATGTTACTTAATTACCTCTTGTTATGTTGAGATTGCTATTGTTTCTTTCCGCTTCCTTGCATATGCTAGTTTTTGCTTGCTATGTTAGACTTAGATGTGTTTGTCACGTGTTTCATGATTCTCTCTTTGCGCTTCAATTCTTATCTTTCATGTGAGCATCATTAAAATTATCAATGCCTAGCTAGGGGCGTTAAACGATAGCGCTTGTTGGGAAGCAACCCAATTTTATTTTTGTTCTTTGCTTTTTACTCCTGTTTAGTAATAAATAATTCATCTAGCTACTGTTTATATGTGGTTTTATGTTTTAATTAGTGTTTGTGCCAAGTAGAACCTTTGGGAAGACTTGGGTGAAGTCTTTGCGATTTTGCTGTAAAAAACAGAAACTTCTATGCTCATGAGAATAGCTGTCATTTTTTACATAAGAGTGCTTTTAGGTTGATTATTTTTTCAGATGATTAATAGACAAATTCCTCACGTCCACCAATTTATTTCAGAATTTTTTGAGTTATAGAAGTATTCAAAAGTCATAGACTATTCTGTTTTTGACAGATTCTGTTTTTCATGTGTTGTTTGCTTATTTTAATGAATCTATGAGTAGTATCGGGTGGTATGAACCATAGAGAAGTTGGAATACAGTAGGTTTAACACCAATATAAATAAATAATGAGTTCTTTACAATACCTTAAAGTGGTGGTTTATTTTCTTATACTAACGAAGCTGATGAGATTTTCTGTTGAAGTTTTCTGTTGTGAAGTTTTCAAGTTTTGGGTAAAGATTTGATGGATTTTGGAATAAGGAGTGGCAAGAGCCAAACTTGGGGATGCCCAAGGCACCCAAGGTAAAATTAAAGTACAACCAAAATCCTAAGCTTGGGGATGCCCCGGAAGGCATCCCCTCTTTCGTCTTCGTCCATCGTTAACTTTACTTGAGGCTATATTTTTATTCACCACGTGATATGTGTTTTGCTTGGAGCGTCTTGTATGATTTGAGTCTTTGCTTTTTAGTTTACCACAATCATCCTTGCTATACACACCTTTTGAGAGCGACACACATGAATCAGAATTTATTAGAATACTCTATGTTTTTCACTTATATCTTTTGAGCTAGACAATTTTGCTCTAGTGCTTCACTTATATCTTTTTAGAGCACGGCGGTGGTTTTATTTTATAGAACTTGTTGATCTCTCATGCTTCACGTATGTTATTTTGAGAGTCTTATAGAACAACATGGTAATTTTCTTTGGTTATAAAATTAGTCCTAATATGATGGGCATCCAAGATGTGTATAATGAAAACTTTCATATAAAGTACATTGAATACTATGAGAAGTTTGATTCTTTATGATTGTTTTGAGATATGAAGATGGTGGTATTAGAGTCATGCTAGTAAGGTAGTTGTGAATTTGAGAGATACTTGTGTTAAAGTTTGTGATTCCCGTAGCATGCACGTATGGTGAACCGTTATGTGATGAAGTTTGATGATGATTTATTTATTCATTGTCGTCCTTATGAGTGGCGGTCGGGGACGAGCGATGGTCTTTTCCTACCAATCTACCCCCCTAACAGCATGCGCGTAGTACTTCGTTTAGATAACTAATAAATTTTTGCAATAAGTATGTGAGTTCTTTATGAGTAATGTTGAGTCCATGGATTATACACACTCTCACCCTTCCACCAATGCTAGCCTCTCTAGTACCGCACAACTTCCGCCGGTACCATACACCCACCATATACCTTCCTCAAAACAGCCACCATACCTACCTATTATGGCATTTCCATAGCCATTTCGATATATATTGCCATGCAACTTTTCACAGTTCCGTTTATTATGACACGCTCCATCATTGTCATATTGCCTAGCATGATCATGTAGTTGACATTGTATTTGTGGCAAAGCCACTGTTCATAATTTTTCATACATGTCACTCTCGAATCATTGCACATCCCAGTACACCGCCGGAGGAATTCACATAGAGTCATATTTTGTTCTAAGTACCAAGTTGTAATTCTTGAGTTGTAAGTAAATAAAACTGTGACGATCTTCATTATTAGAGCATTGTCCCGGTGAGGAAAGGATGATGGAGACTATGATTCCCCCACAAGACGGGATGAGACTCCGAACGAAAAATAAAAAATAAGAGAAAAAAAGAGGCCATAAAAAAGAGAAAAGGCCAAAATAAAAATAAATAAATAAATGAGAGAAAAAGAGAGAAGGAGTAATGCTACTATCCTTTTTCCACACTTGTGCTTCAAAGTAGCACCATGATCTTCATGATAGAGTCTCCTATGTTGTCACTTTCATATACTAGTGGGAATTTTTCATCATAGAACTTGTCTTGTATATTCCAATGATGGGCTTCCTCGAAGTGCCCTAGGTCTTCGTGAGCAAGCAAGTTGGATGCACACCCACTTAGTTTCTTTGGTTGAGCTTTCATACACTTATAGCTCTAGTGCATCCGTTGCATGGCAATCCCTACTCACTCACATTGATATCTATTGATTGACATCTCCATAGCCTGTTGATACGCATAGTTGATGTGAGACTATCTTCTCCTTTTTGTCTTCTCCACAACCACCATTCTATTCCACCTATAGTTCTATATACATGGCTCACGCTCATGTATTGCGTGAAGATTGAAAAAGTTTGAGAACATCGAAAGTATGAAACAATTGCTTGGCTTGTCATCGGGGTTGTCCATGATTAAATACTTTGTGTGATGAAGATAGAGCATAACCAGACTATATGATTTTGTAGGGATAGCTTTCTTTGGCCATGTTATTTTGAGAAGACATGATTGCTTTGTTAGTATACTTGAAGTATTATTATTTTTTTGTCAATATTAAACTTTTGTCTTGAATCTTTCGGATCTGAACATTCATGCCACAATAAAGAAAATTACATTGATAAATATGTTAGGTAGCATTCCACATCAAAAATTCTGTTTTTATCATTTACCTACTCGAGGACGAGCATGAATTAAGCTTGGGGATGCTTGATACGTCTCCAACGTATCTATAATTTTGATTGTTCCATGCTATTATATTATCTGTTTTGGAGGTTTAATGAGCTTCAATATGCTCTTTTATATTATTTTTGGGACTAATCTATTAACTGAAGGCCCAGTGCCAGTTTCCTTTTTTTTGCCTATTTTAGAGTTTTGCAGAAAAGGAATACCAAATGGAATGAAACCTTCACGATGATCTTTCTTGGACCGAAAGCATACCAGAAGACTTGGAGTTGAAGTCAGAGACACAATGAGGCGTCCACGAGGCAGGAGGGCGCGCCTAGGGGGGGGGGTAGGCGCGCCCCCACCCTCGTGGGCCCCTTGTAGCTCCACTGACCTACTTATTTCTCCTATATATACTCTTATACCCTAAAAACATCAGGGGAGCTAGGAAACCGCTTTTCCACCGCCGCAACCTTCTGTACCCGTGAGATCCCATCTTGGAGCCTTTTCTGGCGATCTGTCGGAGGGGGAATCGATCACGGAGGGCTTCTACATCAACACCATTGCCTCTTCGATGAAGCTTGAGTAGTTTACCATAGACCTTCGGGTCCATAGTTATTAGCTAGATGGCTTCTTCTCTCTCTTTGATTCTCAATACAAAGTTCTCCTCGATGTTCTTGGAGATCTATTCTATGTAATATTCTTTTGCGGTGTGTTTGCCGAGATCCGATGAATTGTGGATTTACGATCAAGATTATCTATGAATATTATTTGGTTCTTCTCTGAATTCTTATATGCATGATTTGATATCTTTGCAAGTCTCTTTGAATTATCGGTTTAGTTTGGCCTACTAGATTGATCTTTCTTGCCATGAGAGAAGTGCTTAGCTTTGGGTTCAATCTTGCGGTGTCCTTTCCCAGTGACAGTAGGGGCAGCAAGGCACGTATTGTATTGTTGCCATCGAGGATAAAAAGATGGGGTTTATATCATATTGCTTGAGTTTGTCCCTCTACATCATGTCATCTTGCTTAATGCGTTACTCCGTTCTTATGAACTTAATACTCTAGATGCATGCTGGATAGCGGTCGATGTGTCGAGTAATAGTAGTAGATGCAGGCAGGAGTCGGTCTACTTGACACAAACGTGATGCCTATGTTCATGATCATTGCCTTAGATGTCATCATAATTATGCGCTTTTCTATCCATTGCTCGACAGTAATTTGTTCACCCACCGTAATACATGCTATCTCGAGAGAAGCCACTAGTGAAACCTATGGCCCCGGGTCTCTTTTCCATTATATTTGTATCTCTTTTCCATATTATCGAATCTCATTTACTATTTTTCAATCTTTACTTTCCAATCTATACAACAAAAATATCAGAAATATTTACTTTATTATCTCTATCAGATCTCACTTTTGCGAGTGACCGTGAAGGGATTGACAACCCCTTTATCGCGTTGGTTGCAAGTTCTTGATTGTTTGTGCAGGTATTCGGTGACTTGTGCGTCGTCTCCTACTGGAGTGATACCTTGGTTCTCAAAACTGAGGGAAATACTTACACTACTTTGCTGCTTCACCATTTCCTCTTCAAGGGAAAACCAATGCAAGCTCAAGAGGTAGCATCTACGATCTACAAATATGAAAAACAAAAGTTCCTATAATCTACTAACAAAGAATGTAACTAACTATATCAATAGTGCTACATTAATATTTGGGCATGAACTCTGCTTTAAAATGGACATATTAAATGCTAGAAATTCAACAGAACAGAAATAAATCAACATTTTGCCAAAATATTAGCTCTTATTATGAATCCCTATAAAGAAAGCTCCTATAAGCCATGGTCTATGATCTATGAATACAAATAAGAAAGTTCCTATAATCTACGGTCTATGATCTATGAATATGAATAAGAAAGTTCCTATAGTCTACGAACAAAGAATGTAACTGACAATATCAACAAAACTACATTAAAATTTGGTCACGAACTCTGCTAGAAAATTCATGAAACAAAAATAAATCAATGTTTTGCCAAAACATTAGCTCTTATTATGAATCCGTGTAAAGAAAGTTCCTATTATCTACGGTCTACGATCTATGAATACAAATAAGAAAATTCCTATAATCTATAGTGTATGATCTACGGATGAATAAGAAAGTCCCTATAATCTACGAACAAAGAATGTAACTAACAATATCAACAACACTACATTAAAATTTGGGCATGAACTCTGCTCTAAAATGGACATATTAAGTGCTAGAAATTTGGTGAAATGGAAATGAATCAATGTTTCGTCAAAACATTAGCTCTTATTATGAATCCCTGTAAAGAAACTTCCTATAATCTACGGTCTACAATCTATGAATACGAATAAGAAAGTTCCTATAATCTCCGGTGGGCGATCTACGAATATGAACAAGAAAGATCCTATAATCTATGAACAAAGAATGTAACTAACAATATCAACAACGCTACATTAAAATTTGGGCATGAACTTTGCTTTAAAATGGACATATTAAATGCTAGAAATTCGGCGAAACAGAAATAAATCAATATTTCGCCAAAATATTAGCTCTTATTTTGAATCCCTTTAAAGAAAGTTCCTACAATCTATGGTCTACGATCTATGAATACGAATAAGAAATTTCCTATAATCTACGGTCTATGATCTACGAATATGAATAACAAAGTTCCTATAGTCTACAAACAAAGAATGTAACTAACAATATCAACAACACTACATTAAAATTTGGTCACGAACTCTGATTTAAAATGGACATATTAAGTGCTAGAAATTTCACGAAACGGAAGTAAATCAATGTTTCACCAAAACATTAGCTCTTATTATGAATCCCTCTAAAGAAAGTTCCTATTATCTACGGTCTATGATCTATGAATACGAATAAGAAAGTTCCAATAATCTATGGTGTATGATCTACGAATGAATAAAAAAGTCCCTATAATCTATGAACAAAGAATGTAACAAACAATATCAACAACACTACATTAAAATTTGGGCATGAACTCTGCTTTAAAATGGACATATTAAGTGCTAGAAATTTGGGGAAACGGAAATAAATCAATGTTTTGTCAAAACATTAGCTCTGATTATAAATCCCCATAAAGAAAGTTCCTATGATCTACGGTCTAAGATCTATGAATACGAATAAGAAAGTTCCTATAATCTATGGTGTGTGATCTACGAATATGAAGAAGAAAGTTCCTATAATCTATGAACAAAGAATGTAACTAACAATATCAATAGCGCTACATTAAAATTTTGGCATGACCTCTACTTTTAAAGTGGACATATTAAATGCTAGAAATTTGGTGAAACAGAAATAAATCAATGTTTTGCCAAAATATTAGCTCTTATTATGAATCCCTGTAAAGAATGTTCCTATAATCTATGGTCTACAATCTATGAATACGAGTAAGAAAGTTCCTATAATCTACGGTCTAATCTACGAATATGAATAAGAAAATTCTTATAGTCTACGAACAAAGAATGTAACTAACAATATCAACAACACTACATTAAAATTTCGTCATGAACTTTTCTTTAAAATGGACATATTAAGTGCTAGAAATTTCACGAAACGGAAACAAATCAATGTTTCACCAAAATGTTAGCTCTTATTATGAATCCCTGTAAAGAAAGTTCCTATTACCTACGGTCTACGATCTACGAATACAAACAAGAAAGTTCCTATAATCTACGGCGTACGATCTACGAATGAATAAGAAAGTCTCTATAATCTCTGAACAAAGAATGTAACTAACAATATCAACAACACTACATTAAAATTTGGGCATGAACTCTGCTTTAAAATGGACATATTAAGTGCTAGAAATTTGGTGAAACGGAAATAAATCAACGTTTCGTTAAAACATTAGCTCTTATTACGAATCCCGGTAAAGAAAGTTCCTATAATCTACGGTCTACGATCTATAAATACGAATAAAAAATTTCCTATAATCTACATCTGCGATCTACGAATATGAACAAGAAATTTCCTATAATCTATGAACAAAGAATGTAACTAACAATATCAACAACACTACATTAAAATTTGGGCATGAAATCTGCTTTAAAATGGACATATTAAGTGCTAGAAATTTCGTGAAACGGAAATAAATCAACGTTTCGTTAAAACATTAGCTCTTATTACGAATCCCGGTAAAGAAAGTTCCTATAATCTACGGTCTACGATCTATAAATACGAATAAGAAATTTCCTATAATCTACGTTTGCGATCTACAAATATGAACAAGAAAGTTCCTATAATCTATGAACAAAGAATGTAACTAACAATATCACAGTACTAGGGAAAAGGCTAGTAGTAGCGCGGAGTTTTACCTTAGTAGTAGCGCAGGCGCCTGCGCTACTGCTAAGGCGCTAAAGCTAAACTTTAGCAGTAGCGTGGGTTTACCCGCGCTACTGCTAACCATACATAGCAGTAGCTTGGTTGCTAAACCGCGCTGCTGCTAATAGCAGCATCTGCTCTTTCCAGAGTGCGTTGCTGTTAAAAGCACACTTCTACTACGTGCATGCCCACGCTACTGCTAAATCTTCCTGTATTTTTTCTGCGGCATATTGGTATTGTATGTGTACATGTTTTTATACAGTAGTCTCATCATAATGTTTTATGATCATGATGAGAACATCAGTGGGTGAAATAAACGTGGATTAGATTCAAGTGGAGGCAACGTGGTGCAGATCCAAAGTACTACCAATCCAAAGTTTGGATTAGTAGTACTTTAGATCTGCACCACGTTGCCTCCACTTGAATCTAATCCACGTTTATTTCACCCACTGATTTATACAATAACTCATCATGCTCATAATGATATAACAACTCAGCATCATCATCATAATAAAAACAACTCATCATTGTTATCATAATAACAAGTCATACTCATCATCATCATAGTCATCGAACACCTTCTACTCGTTATCATAATAACTAGTCATACTCATCATCATCATAGTCATCAAACAACTTCTACTTGTTATCCTAATAACAAGTCATACTCATCATCATAGTCATAACCAACCCTAGTTAATTGTTCTTAGTACATGATCATGAGTATTAGCTAGGACCTGCTACACCTCTCTAAGGTAAAATAGCATAAAACAACATAGCCCCTAACTCTCCATTATGGAGAATGCAGATTATTCTATCTCCAATTCATGGGCTTTGCACAATGTTGCTTCCAAGTAGCTTCCTACGATTATTCATAACTTTTTCCATTCTTCGGTTGTGAGGTCTTCATCTGTTTGACAAATCTTGCATGAACAATGCTGACCTGTAGGCATACTTGGCCGTAAGCTAATAACATCAATGTGACCTTTCGTATGCATCAGATGAGGCACACAATCCTTCGGGATTTTCTGTTGAAGAACATAATAGTAACGTAGTTAGCAATGTAGTTTAGCTTTAGAAGAATGTATGCAAAAGATGCTCTAGTGTCATAATAATAAAAAATATTACCATGTCATTTCCATGGATGTTGCCATAGTTCAACACGTGGACTAGTGGCACGTATTGACCATAATGTGGAGGAGTTTCATAATTCTTATTAAAAGTCTCAACATCAATAATAAAGGAGATAAGATGATCTTTCTCCTCGTAAGTTAGTTCAGAGCCATCAGTGTAGTAGGTTTTGTCTACTATTTTCCAAACATTTTTTGAAGAATGGAAATAAGTTGTCAATGGAAGTATATAAGTTGTCAACTATTTTTCATTAAACAATATAAATTACTTAATAAATATGTTCGAGAAACTCACATAGAGGGATAAGTGGAAGTTTATCAACATCGACCCAAATGTCGATATTATCTTCCTCGATATTATGTTCGTCGACATTATCTTAGTCGATGTCATCTTCAGGATCACCAAGATCAAAGGTGACATGCATACCCTCCTGAAAACCATACGCCTTGCGTAGTGCTGCCCAATTCGAGTAACCAAAATGGAAGTAAGTCACCGCATTGTATAGCTTTACATGAAAAACATAACCATGTTTGGGTCCTGAGGTTAACTCTCTTTATTCCATATTCTCATGATCTTCAAAATCCAGCTTCTCCAAGACATAAGGTCTTGCATGGCAGGGGATGCACTAGTCGAATTGTAGAAAACAGAAATTACACGTTGAAGAAGTAGAAGTCATGCTTAATGATGAAAAAAGACTTGTCATCGTTGTGTACCGTATAAACATCGAATGTCTCATCGAGCTTAATACTGAAGCGCCGACCCCAATCGTTGCTGCAGTACTCCCACGTAGGGATCCTATCGTTGTCAGACATTTCCTATGTTCATAATTCAAATATTAAACTTCTGAAATTAAATATATGTACTACAAAAACTAAATTAGATCATTATTATTCATGACGGGTTGACTATTGGTCTGTCGAGTCTTTTCTTGAAAACTCTCAGCTCACGTGGTGTATATGGTGGGCACTCCCGTCAGTGATGGTCGCTTCTCCCTTCATCCCCGAGTCCATTACACCAAAATATCTAGCACACGGGAACGAAGGAGAAGCGAGCCCCACGACAACAGTCGGGATTCTTCCTCTCTAATATTTGGCGACCGTCGGTGATGGAAGCTCCTACATTCATTCGAAAGTGCATTACAACAAAATGTCTAGCACCTTCGAATGAAGAAGAAGCTCCCCTCATGACAATTGTTGGGATTCTTCCTCTCTTATATGGTGGACACTCCCTTACAATTATTTCGACCATCGGTGATGGTCGCTTCCCCTCCTTCTCTCATGCATTACCAAGGTATATTATGAGCAGAAGGAAGAGGAAGTGACTCCCACGACAACAGTCGGGATTCTTCCTCTCTGATATGTCGACAATATATGGTGGACACTCAAGTAGCATCGACAGACTGAAAGTCAACCCATGAGATTAATCAACACTCCAGCAAAATATAGGCGACTCAGAGAAATAGATAGACCATCTTAATTTACTCACTGGACGACTATCGAGGATGCCGGTGATCTTCTAGGTGTCATTGAGCAACACATCGGTGATCTTCCCTACACACAAATTAAATAACTATGTGAGCTATGCTTGATACATTATGCAAATCTTTATTATTATTCATCATGGGTTGACTTTTGGTATGTTGAATCTTCCTTGAAAACTCTCATCTCATGTTGTGTATATGGCAGGTGAGGGAGTGCTAGACTAGGGGGTCCTCGGGTGGCCGACTCATCTCTCATGGGCCAGATAGTTGGGCCGCATTGTGTCCGGTCCGAAGACCTTTTTTGCCATGGTGTGTGCTCCAAGGCAAGATGGAAGATCCGGTGTCTCCTTGATGTAACCGACTATTTGTAAACCCTAATACCCCTGGTGTCTATATAAACCAGGGGGCTTAGTCCGTAGAGGCTAGAATAATAATCATTGTCGTACTAGTTAGGATTTAGTTCGTCTGATCTCATGGTAGATCTACTCTATAACCCCCTCATAAACAAGCAATATAAATAAGCAGGATGTAGGGTTTCACCTCTTAGAGAGGGCCCGAACCTGGGTAAATATCGTGTCCCTCGTCTACTGTTCCCCATCAATCCAAGATCCATAGTTTGGGACCCCCACCCGAGAGCCACCGGTTTTGACACCGACATTGGTGCTTTCATTGAGAGTTTCACAGTTGGATCACCGAAGGATCGATGGCTCGCCTGATCATTGGAGACGGCATCAACTCCAGAGACATCTTCATCCCCGGTCAACTGTTCGTGTTCGGCGGCATTGTTCTGCACGCCCATTTGACCGGTCATCTCGACCAGGTCCACAACTTCGCCCCCAAGCATCGCATCAGGTTCGGTAATCTGGAGTACGTTGCCGACGCTCGGGGCGATCTGGTCTTCACGGGCTTCCTGGCTCTGCCCGGGACGCCCGACTATCCGGGAGCCTCAACTCCCGAATCCACCCGCGACCCGATCATCGAATTGGCCATCAACAAGCACCAGGATTTGAACCCGAACACGGCTACCCCTGAAGATCCAGAGTTAGCTCTGGCCGCGCACACCCCCTACCCCACCTCGGGTCAGGATACGAGCCTTAACACCGTCCTGGCACCCATAAATCAGGGGATGGTTCTGGCCGAACTCTTCCCCATTGCCACTGGTCCGGCCTCGAGCCCGAACACCAGTTTGGCATCTGAAGAGCAAGAGTCCATCATGGGATTCTCCCCACCACCTACTAGCACTCGGGAGGTCTACTCTGAAGGAACCCCACACGTCGACCCAAATTGCCTCGCCCTGATAAATGAGGTGCTAGATCGGACCCAAGAGATGAGTATCTCAGATGACCTATCTTCGATTCACGAGATGGGTCACTGGGAATCTTACGTCCCACCCACCACCCACTTAGTAGCCACTATCGAAGACTTAATCGATATGTTGGACTACGCCTCCGAGGAGGCCGAGGACATGGACGATGACATTGAATCACTAGTCCACGCCAACACCACTGCCATTGGCCGATGGACGGCCACCTCAACTTATGATGTGTACATGGTGGACACCACCAAGGACAGTGGCGATGGCGCCAATGCCGGCAATGGCCCCCCAGACATAATAACAAGACTGGCGACGAGCCACCTAAACCCCAACGACGGCGTCGCTGGTCCAAGGGACGAAGAAGTAGGGAAACCAATGCAAACACCGGGGAGGTACACACACCGAACAACATCGAAGACCTTGGCGACCCCGCCCTCGATCAGCAGCCTGACTTCATGGAGGAGCTTGAAGATGAAGTCGACCCCGAGGAAGTCAGCGACTCTGAGGATAGTAATTACCTCCCTCTTTCTGAGGAGGAGCAGGTTAGCCTCGGAGCCGAAGACTTCATAGTCCTAGAAGACCCACTCGATCAGGAGCGGTTCAAGTGTCAGCTTATCGCCACTGCCCGCAGCCTCAAGAAGAAGCAGGAGTAGCTGAAAGCCGATCAGGATACCCTCAACGACAGATGGACAAAGATCCTTCCAGCCGAAGAGGGGTACGGCTACGAGAAGCAAAACAAGAGGTACCCACAGAGGAAGGTACTGCCATAGTTTGATGATGAGGCTCTCAAGCCCGTACCACCCAAACAAATTCAAGGTCACTAGCCCGACCGGCCCCCTCGAGGAAGTGACATGCCGGTTCGCGAGGCCGAATACCCACCTGCACCCCCTCGCCATAAAGGCAAAGAGGTGGCACAGCCGGAATATCGATACAACCTTCAGCACAACCTAGCCGCTAGAGTAGGTCAGTCAAGATCCATCTACGGATCAAGAGATTACCCTCCGAATAGAAGAGATGGATACCGAGCATGCTCGACCGGAATGATAGGGATCAGAATCAATGCCAGGCCAGGATATAATCTGAGGTTCGACATGACATTGCCCGAATAAGGGGCGCTACTCACCCTATGTGCTTCACCGATGAGGTGATGCAACACCAATTCCCAGAGGGGTTTAAATCTGTCAACATTGAGCCATACGATGGCACTACAGACCCAGCTATATGGATCGAAGATTTTCTTCTCCATATTCACATGGCTCAAGGAGATGATCTCCACGCCATCAAATATCTACCACTAAAGCTTAAATGATCAGATAGACATTGGTTCAACAGCCTCCCCGAAGACTCCATATGGAGCTGCGAAGAGCTCAAGGATGCTTTTCGAGCCAACTTCCAAGGCACCTATCTCCGGCCTCCGGATGCCGATGACCCGAGCCACGTGGTCCAGCAACCCGATGAGTCAGCCCGACATTTTTGGAATTGGTTTTTGACCAAAAAGAATCAGATAGTTGATTGCCCAGATGCTGAAGCTATAGTCGCGTTCAAGCATAGTATCCAGGACGAATGGCTTGCCCACTAGCTTGGCCAGGACAAGCCGAGGACATTGGTGGCCCTTACCTCCCTTATGACCCATTTTTGTGCGGGCGAGGATAGCTTGTTGGCTTGTAGAAGCACCAACCCAGAAGACCCCAACACATCATAAGTCTGAGACAGCAACAGAAAGCCCAGGTGCAACAAAAATAAGTGCCGACACAAGGGCCCTGAAGCCGATGACTAGGCAGTAATTGCCGGATTCTGCAACTCCAAGTTAGGACCGCGGAAGAAACCCTCTAAAGGAAACCAGGACAGACCCACTAAGTTGGACGCCATCCTCGATAGGTCTTGCCAGATCCATGGCACCTCAGACAAACCTGCCAACCACCAACCATAGTTGTTGGGTTATTAAGCAGGCCGACAAACTTACAACGGAGGAGAGGGGCAAAAGCCCCCGCAACAAGGACGATGAGGAACCTCGCAGGCCGAACAATGGAGGCCAGAAGCAATTCCCTCCTGAGGTTAAAATAGTGAACATGATTTATGCCACTCATATGCCCAAGAAGGAGAGGAAGCACGCGCTTCGGGACATCTATGCCATAGAGCCTGTCGCCCCGAAATTCAACCCATGGTCGGCATGCCCGATCACTTTCGACCACAAGGACCACCCAACAAGTATCCATCATGGAGGATTAGCAGTCTTGGTCCTCGACCCCATTATCGATGGGTACCACCTTACCAGAGTCCTTATGGACGGCGGCAGCAGCCTGAACCTGATCTATAAAGATACAGTAAGCAAATTGAATTGACCCGTCAAGGATCAAGCCTAGCAGCACCACCTTCAAGGGGGTCATCCCCGACGTTGAAGCCCGTTGTTCGGGCACTCTCACCTTGGAAGTAGTGTTCGGCTCCCCGGACAATTTATGGAGCGAAGACTTGATATTTAATATTGCCCCTTTCTACAGTGGCTATCACGCCCTGCTAGGCTGAACGACGTTCGCTCGTTTTAACGACGTCCCACACTATGCCTACCACAAATTGAAGATGCCCGGACCTCAGGGTGTTGATGACCCACAAGTGTAGGGGATCTATCGTAGTCCTTTCGATAAGTAAGAGTGTCGAACCCAACGAGGAGCAGAAGGAAATGATAAGCGGTTTTCAGTAAGGTTTTCTCTGCAAGCACTGAAATTATAGGTAATAGATAGTTTTGTGATAAGATAAATTGTAACGAGTAACAAGTAAATAAAGTAAATAAAGTGCAGCAAGGTGGCCCAATCCTTTATGTAGCAAAGGATAAGCCTGGACAATTTCTAATAATGAGAAAGGAGCTCCCGAGGACACATGGAAATTATCGTCAAGCTAGTTTTCATCATGTTCATATGATTCGCATTCGATACTTTGATAATTTGATATGTGGGTGGACCGGTGCTTGGGTACTGCCCTTACTTGGACAAGCATCCCACTTATGATTAACCCCTATTGCAAGCGTCCGCAACTACAAAAGAAGTATTAAGGTAAACCGAACCACATCATTAAACATATGGATCCAAATCAGCCCCTAACGAAGCAACGCATAAACTAGGGTTTAAGCTTCTGTCACTCTAGAAACCCATCATCTACTTATTACTTCCTAATGCCTTCCTCTAGTCCCAAATAATGGTGAAGTGTCATGTAGTCGACGTTCACATAACACCACTAGAGGAAAAGACAACATACATCTCATCAAAATATCGAACAAATACCAAATTCACATGACTACTAATAGCAAGACTTCACCCATGTCCTCAGGAACAAACGTAACTACGCACAAAAGTATATTCATGTTCATAATCAGAGGAGTAATAATATGCATTAAGGATCTGAACATATGATCTTCCACCAAGTAAACCAATTAGCATCAACTACAAGGAGTAATCAACACTACTAGCAACCCACAGGTACCAATTTGTGGTTTTGATACAATATTGGATGCAAGAGATGAACTAGGGTTTTGAGAGGAGATGGTGCTGGTTAAGATGTTGATGGAGATTGACCCCCTCCCGATGAGAGGATCGTTGGTGATGACGTTGGTGATGATTTCCCCCTCCCGGAGGGAAGTGTCCTCGGCAGAACAGCTCCGCCAGAGCCCTAGATTGGTTCCGCAAGGTTCCGCCTCGTGGCGGCGGAGTTTCGTCCCGTAAGCTTGCCCACGATTTTTTCCAAGGTAAAAGCCCTCATATAGCAGAAAATGGACACCGGGGGGCCACCAGGGGGCCCAGGAGATAGGGGGCGCGCCCAGTAGGGGGGGGGGGCGCCCCCACCCTCCTTGACAGGGTGTGGGCCCCCTGATGTATTTCTTCCGCTCAATAATTCTTATTAATTCCAAAAATAGGTTTCGTGGAGTTTCAGGATTTTTGGAGCAGTGCAGAATAGGTTTCCAATGTTTGCTCCTTTTCCAGCCAGAATTCCAGCTACCGGCATTCCCCCTCTTCATGGTAAACCTTGTAAAATAAGAGAGAATAGCCATAAGTATTGAGATATAATGTGTAATAACAGCCCATAATGCAATAAATATTGATATAAAAGCATGATGCAAAATGGACGTATCAGGCGTCATCACAGTTAATGGAAACACGGAGCGTTCCATCTGGACTAAGGAACACACTACAGCCTTGGCGGCCGAATGCGAAGGGTGGAACAGCCAACTCGTCGTCAGGGCACGAGCGACAAATAAGCGAGTGCGGGATCTATTCACAGCCTAGGGGCCTCCCTGCGTTCGACGCGCATAGGGATACAACCACTATGATAGGCCCATCCCAGAAGCACATCACGTGCCTAGATATCATAACTTTGCGCTCAACATATAGTGGGCAGTTGTGGGGCCCAAACCTATAGTTCAGTTCAACCGCACTATGGAACATCGCGTCTCTGGACGACGTACAGGTACCATCTAGGACCTATACGGCATCAAGCCCCACCAACACAACAACCTCTCAAGGACTCCCTGTTAAGGACCCGTCATCGGTCAACCACCAACAATGTTGTTCCTCCCAGCAGAAGCAAAGGCTCATACGTGCAGTAGGGCACACCTCGGGTATTAACCTACACATCAAGGCCCTACGTAAACCTTTCATCTATAAATTTATCTTTTTCATTTTTTACAAACATATCCCGATCCGAGGTCTTGTTCGGCAGTTCGAATTGTACGGCTAGACGTCATAAGCTTACTGGAAATAAGAAAGGATCTTCTACAGTTGTTCATGTTGTACAATTTACCCATTTGTTCCTTTTTTCTCTTTGCATCAGCCTCAATCAAGCGTATACCCTTCGGATCTCGTATATACACCGGTTACTAGACCAGGGGCTTGACCTAGACACTCGCCCTATAAATCAAAGACCGACACCTTTCTTTTCACTGTGTTCGGCATCTCGGATATTGCATTATATGCACCGGTTCCAAATTATGTCTTGGGTCAATAGTTGGGTTGCCCCGCTCCTATGTTTACTTCCTTACATTCCACATGCTCAGCTAAGTAGGTAAAGTGAGAACCACTGCGATTGTACTTCCGCCTTGCTCGGTCTATTACCTCAATGGAGAAAGCCGAAAACGGACTGTCATAATACGCGAGAACTGGTCGGTGATCTGATGACTAGTCTTCATACCAAAAATCATTAGTGATTGTCCCGTGTACTACGAATGATTCATCTTTGAACAAATCGGGTGATCGATGCTCGGCCCTAGTGTAAGGGCATATTTATCCCCAAGGTGTTTTGGTGATTGATGATAATGCTTTTCAGACTAATTGTGTGCGTTGAGATTTTCAGAGATTCATCCATTGGCACAAGACGATTCTCTCCCCTTGGTGTTTTATTCAAGACGGTGCAGGTCTTTCGTTTCTCTGTTGGTGGACTAGTTTCATAGGAGTCACCGTACTATCAAGAGGGGATCTGCTTTGGTAAGGCTAGGGTGGAATCAACACGTACACATCCTTGTCGCACCCGCTGATCCTTGCCGCTTCAATGGAGTTCTCCTTCCCCTCCTGGCTTGCCCTGTCTGGTCCCAACAGCAGTACCGCGGGCCACAGCGGTAGTACCGCCGAAGCACAACAAGCGGTAGTACCGCTCCTCAGCGGTAGTACCACTTGCTGTCTTCCGCCGTAGTACCGATGAGGCTCCGGGCTACTACCGCCTCGACTCGAGGACTCTTTTTCTCGTGTCGGGTTCTGCGGCACTAGCTGCGGCAGTAGTGGCGGTAGTACCGCTCCCAAGTTGTAGTACCGCCCTTACCACCACGGTAGTACTGCTCTGGGTCCAGGACCTTTCTCCCCTCATGTGCGCGGCAGTACCGCTAGGTGGCACGGTAGTACCGCTGGCTCAGCGGTAGTACCACCCACCCAAGCGGTAGTACCGCTCTCTGCGGGGCTGCTTGGGGGGGGGGGTAACGGTTGCATTGTTCCCCCCACTATATAAAGGGGCCTTCTTCACCAAAGTTGACCTACCTCTTCCCCCAAAAGCTCCATTGTTGCTCCAAGCTCCATTTTCGCCCGATCCCTCTCCCTAGCCAATCAAACTTGTTGATTTGCTCGGGATAGGTTGAGAAGGCCCCGATCTACACTTCCACCAAGAGAAATTTGATTCCCCCAACAAATACCTAGCGGATCTTGTTACTCTTGGGTGTTTGAGCACCCTAGACGGTTGAGGTCACCTCGGAGCCATAGTCCATTGTGGTGAAGCTTCATGGTGTCGTTGGGAGCCTCCAATTAAGGTGTGGAGATAGCCCCAACCTTGTTTGTAAAGGTTTGGTCGCTGCCTTCAAGGGCACCAACAGTGGAATCACGACATCCCGCATTGTGTGAGGGAGTGAGGAGAATACGGTGGCCCTAGTGGCTTCTTGGGGAGCATTGTGCCTCCACACCACTCTAACGGAGACTTACTTCCCCTCAAAAGGAAGGAACTTTGGTAACACATCCTCGTCTCCATCGGCTCCACTCTTGGTTATCTCGTGCCTTTACTTGTGCAATCCTTTTGTGTTGTTTCCCTTGCTTGATTGCGCACTTATTGTTGTTGCATCATATAGGTTGTTCACCTAGTTGCATATTTAGACAACCTACTTTGATGCAAAGTTTAATTTGGTAAAGAAAAGCTAAAAATTGTTAGTTGCCTATTCACCCCCCTCTAGTCAACTATATCAATCCTTTCAATTGGTATTAGAGCCTCGTCTCTTTATTAAGGACTTTGTCGTCCGAAGAGTATGGTTGACACCGTAGACGATGGGGAGGAGGAGCACTCTGGTGTGAATCCTATCTCGTCTATGGGTGATGGGGAAACCACGATGTCCCGTGAGGAATTCAATGTGGCCTTGGACACATTGAAAACCTCCATGACAACCAAGGTTGAAAGCATGTTTAATAAATTCTTAGAAGGACTTAAACTACCTACCTCGCCGTTGAAAGTGGGTGATCCCACTAACAAGGTGATAGATGCTAACTCCGACAAGGGGGAAGCTAATAGTGAGAAGGGTCCTTCTACTAGTGGTAGAAATGGCACCGGCATCTTTGCCCATGTGGAACCTCCAACTTATGGAGGACCGATTCCCTCTACTCATTTAAATCATGCCGTCCCTCCTCCTAAGATTGTGAAAAATGAGGATTTTGATTCTTGGGTGTATCGCTTCAAGTGTAATTTAAATCATGTGAATACTAATCTTTGGAGAATCATTGAAGAAGGTTTCTATCCACATGACCGAAGCAACTTCACCCCTAGAGAAGCAGTGGATAATCAATTCAATGAGAATGCTCTCTTCATCATCCAAGATGCTATCCTCCCCGAAGATCTCCCTCATCTCCGACCCCATGCCATGGCCAAAGACGCATGGCAATGCGTTGTGTCTCTCTATCAGGGAAGCGCAAGCATTCAATGCTCGAACTATGAAGTGGTGCAAGATGAAGCCGATGAGTTTGCAATGAAAGAAGATGAAGAACCTCGTGAGCTCTTTCAGAGAGTAACCAAACTCGCAGTCTCACTCCGAGATCATGGGAGCAAGGACACGGATGGCAATTGGATCAAGCACAAGTTCCTCAAGGCCATGATGCCCTACAACAAGGCCATGTCCTCCATCATTCATTAAAGACCAGACTTCCACTCCATGACCTCAGGTGAAGTGTTGGATGAGTTCGTTGCAATGAGCATCTTGGACAAGACCACCGATAACGCAGTGCTCTGCTCTCAAAGGGCAAAGAAGCCCAACCTTGCCTTGAAGGCCAAGGTTATTGTGGAAGAAGAGGAAGAAGAGGAGAGCAACCCCGAAGATACAAAATATGATTATCATGAGCACATGGCTCTTGCTTTAAGGCAATTTTGGAGCAAGAAGAACTCAAGGCCCAATTACAACAAGAACAACTCAAGTGGCTTCAAGGGCAAGCAACGAGTAAGAACTTGTTACAACTGTGGCAATGTGAGCCATTTCGTTGTGGATTGTCCTTACGAGAAGCGGAAAGACAATGGTGGCAAGCTCATCCGAAAAGACAAAGCCAAGTCCCTCCCCAACAAGAAAAACTTCACCAAGAGGACTCCTACTTGTGGGTTGGTGGTTCAAGAAGAATACCGTGAGGATGACGATGATGATGAAGATAGTGAAGCAATGGCCATGGCATCCATTGCCATTGCCACAACTCCCCCGGATGTCTCTATTCGATTCACCCAACGAGAACATCACCGCCAAGTGCCTCATGGCTAAAGCCACCAACAAGGTAACCCCCAACATCAAAACCACCATCATTACTAATCCCTCTTTGACGGATGGCATTGATGAAAGTGAGGGGTCTAATAAGGAAGTAAATGATTTTGAGTCCTTTATGATTAAGCTCAAGGGAAAATCCAAGAAGCACTTTGTTGCTCTCTTGGAACAACTTGGTGAAGCCAATGACATGATCGAGGCACACGAAGAAACCATCTCTAAGATGGAAGGTCATAGTCGTGACTATGCCGATGAGATATTGGATCTCTCTAATGCTCTTGAGGAAGAGCGTGGGCATCACTTGGCTCTTGAGGAGTCACAAAACGATGACCATGCCAAGTTAAAGAAAGACCTTGATCATGCTCTTGTTGTGTCTCGTGTGCTAACTTCCGAGAAGGCTAAACTTGGGGTTGATCATGCTAGACTCAAGGAGGAGTTTGATGTGCTTGACAAGGCCCACAAGGTCTTGAAGGGTGCTCATGCCAACCTCAAGGAGTCTCATTCTCAACTCTAAGTTAAGCTAACCAAGGAAGAGGCCACCTTTCCTCATATGGTATTAATTGATAATGCATATGCTACTAACCCGTGTTGTGAGCATGTGCATCTTGTGGAGGAGAATGCCAAATTGAAGGATCAGCTTGATAAAGGCCTTGTGACATGCATTCAAGGTGAGAAGAACCTCAACGACCTTTTGAGCAATTAAAAGGAAGTTGTGGCCAAGGAGGGAATTGGGTTCGCACCCAAGTCCAAGAACAAGAAGAAGAACGACAAGACCAAACAACCTCCTCCTCTCAAGCAAACCTTTGTGAAAGAGGGAGAGGTTGCTCCTAAGGAGAGGAAGAATAATGTGAAGGGTGTTGATGTCAAAAAGGGCAATACCAACTCCTCCAACAAAGCCGACGACTTTAACCCTTCTTATGTGTTGTGTCATGCTAGTGATGGGCATGTTTATGCTAAATTTGTTGGTTGTCCTTATGAGTACATTGAATGGTCTATTTGGGTTCCTAAGACCCTTGTTACTAACATCAAAGGACCCATTACTAAATGGGTACCTAAAACCAAGCATTGATCTCTTGTAGGTGTTTGCTTCCGGTGGGGGATCATGGTTGCTCGATAGTGGAGCAACAAATCATATGACCGAGAGCAAGGACTTGGTGGTGGACGTGCAAAAGATCCCATCTATGCCCACCAATGTTGAGTGGGGTGATGCCTCATCTTCTAAGGTAGTCGGTCTTGGCAAGGTATTCATTTCTCATGATCTAACGATCAAGAAAGTCATGCTTGTTGAGTCCCTTGCGTACAATTTACTTACCGTTCGTCAACTTGCACTCATGGGCTTTGCCACTTTCTTTGATATTGATACCGTAGCCCTCTTGTGGAGCAAGACTCTTAAAGTAGCCTTTGTTGGGCATGTCGAGAATGGTCTCTATGTGATTAACTTTTCGGAGCGACCCACTAAGACCGCGACATGCCTAATGGCTAAAGTTGATGTGGGATGGCTTTGGCATCGCCGTTTAGCCCACATCAATATGATACCTTTGCAAAGACTTCTCAAGGGGGACCATGTCCGTGGACTAACAAATGTTAGTTTTGCCAAAGATTGTGCTTGCAATGTGTGTATCGAAGGAAAGCTTCATGAGAAGGCTCACCCTCCCACGACTATCGTCTACTCAAAGAGACCCTTGGAGCTCTTCACATGGACCTCTTTGGGCCTCCATTCTTTGACAGTATTGGGGGTAGAAAGTATTGCTTGGTGATTGTGGATGATTATTCAAGATACAGTTGGGTATATTTCTTCAAGAGGAAGAGTGAAACTCAGCAAACCGTCATTGACTTTGCAAATGAAGCTCAATGTCAACATGATGCAAAGATCTTGACAATAAGAAGTGACAACGGCACCGAGTCCAAGAACTACACCTTGGATGAGTTTCTTAGTGATGAGGGAATCAAGCATCAATATGATGCACCCTATACCCCTCAACAAAATGGTGTCACGGAGAGGAAGAACCAGACGTTGATGGATGCGGCAAGGACCATGATGGCGGAGTTCAAGTCCCCATACAACTGCTGAAGCTATCAACACAGCATGTCAGGCATCAAATCGACTCTATCTCCGCAAAGGCTTGAACAAGACTCCTTATGAAATACTTACCAGTAACAAGCCCAACCTCAAGTACTTCCGGGTGTTCGGGTGTAAGTGTTTCATTCTCAAGAAAGGTGTTCATTTCTCTAAATTTGAGGCTAGAGCTTATGAGGGCATATTTGTTGGTTATACTACAAACTCTCATGCTTATTGTGTCCTCAACAAGTCCACCGGACTTATTGAGGAGACGTGTAACATGGAGTTTGACGAAAATAACGGCTCCCAAGTGGAGCAAAGTGGTATTGGTGATGTAGGTGATGAAATTCCTCCCCAAGCCATACGAAGAATGGGTGTAGGTCATATCCTACCCATTGAGGAACCCCTTGTGGCCGAAGGAGAAGGACAATGCTCCACTCAAGTGGAGCCATCACCAACCCAAGACCCACACGCTTCCGAAGAACAAAGTAAAGGCCCTCAACCTCGTGAACAAGACCAAGGGCAAGATCAACCTCAAGATGGTGGGTGAACCACCAAATGATGCCCAAGGTCAAGTTCTCCCCCTCGAGCAAGTTCAAGATCAAGAGCAAGCTCAAGATCTAGAACGAGCTCAAGACGACGCTCAAGATAATCAAGTTAATCCTCCTCCCTCCACATCCGAGGAGGAATTAGAGCATCGTGTTGCGAAGATTGCTTCCAAGCTCACCACCCAAGGTCATATCATGGAGAACGTGGTTGGAAGCCTAAGAAAGGGGGTAAGCACTCGTAGGCAATTAGCAAACTATTGTGAACATCACACGTTTGTCTCTTGTGTTGAACCCCAAAAGGTCTATGAGGCGCTCGAAGATTCGGATTGGCTAAATGCCATGCATGAAGAACTCAACAACTTCGAGTACAACAAGGTGTGGAGATTGGTGCCAAGGCCGTCGGGGAACCACAACGTCATTGGAGCCAAGTGGATTTTCAAAAACAAGCAAGATGCTCATGGGAACATCATTCGCAACAAGGCAAGATTGGTAGCACAAGGCTACTCCCAAGTCGAGGGTATCGACTATGGTGAAACCTTTTCTCTCGTTGCTTGCCTTGAATCCATTCATTTGTTGATTTCTTATGCTTCCCATCACACAACTTGAAGTTACAACAAATGGATGTGAAAAGTGCTTTTCTTAATGGTCCTATTAATGAGTTGGTTTATGTCAAGCAAATCCCCCGGGTTCGAGGATCCCTACTTCCTGGATCATGTGTATCAACACGATAAGGCACTCTATGGCCTTAAACAAGCCCCATGCACGTGGTATGACCACCTTACTGAGTTGTTACAAGATCGTGGATTTGAGGTCGAGCAAATGGATCCCACTCTTTTACTAAGAAGATCAAAGGGGAGTTGTTTGTATGCCAACTATATGTTGATGATATTATCTTTGGTTCCCCTAACAAAGCTTTCAATGAGGAATTTTCCGCTCTCATGACCTCTAAGTTCAAGATGTATTCAATGGGAGAGTTGAAGTTCTTCCTTGGTTTTGATATCAAACAAAGAAGAGAAGGTACCTTCATCAACCAAGCCAAATACACTCAAGACATGCTAAAAAGATTCAAGCTAAGTGATGTCAAGCTGGCTTCTACTCCAATGCCTACCAAGTGCCAACTTGACATTGGTCCCAATGGTAGAGTGGTGGATCAAAAGGTATATCGCTCCATGATTGGCTCCTTGCTTTACCTTTGTGTATCTAGACCGGATATCATGTTGAGTGTGGGAATATGTGCACGGTTTCAAGCCGCACCGAAGGAAAGCCACTATGTGGCAGTCAAGCGAATCTTTCAATATTTGGCTCATACCCCAAACTTTGGCTTATGGTACCCAATAGGAGCAAACTTCAAGCTTGAAGGATATACTGATTCCGATTGGGTGGGAGACAAAGTGGATAGGAAGTCCACTTCTGGAGGGTGCCAATTTCTTGGTTGCTCTTTGGTGAGTTGGTCTTCCAAGAAGCAAAGTTGTGTGTGTCTCTCGTCCACAGAAGCGGAATATGTGGCGTCCAGTAGTTGTTGTGCACAACTCTTATGGATGAGGCAAACTTTAAATGAGTACGGTGTCATTTGCGACAAAGTGCCTCCTTGGTGTGATAATGAAAGTGCCGTCAAGATTTCTCTCAACCCGGTGCAACATTTCAAGATGAAGCATATTGAGATTCAGTATCACTTCATCCGGGATCACATTAGGCAAGGGGAGATCGAGCTCAAGTATGTCAACACTAATGATAACCTTGCAGATATTTTCACAAAGCCCTTGGATGAAGCAAGATTTCACGACTTAAGGCATGATCTAAATATCATTGATTTGAGCAATGTATCTTGAACCCATGCACATCCCACCACATTCAACATGTTGTCTAGTTTAGGTGTAGGCATGGACATAGGGGGAGTGTTGTTCTCTCAATGAACTCTCCCTCCCCCCATTATGCATAAATTGATCAAGTCTTTCACATTAACCATCTTCGATGGTACTTGTGCTTCAAGGACGAGTTTTGGTCATGGGCCCAAGGTTAAAATCTTCACGGCGCCATACCTCTTGACTCAGACATAGGTGGCCTCCGCCACCACCCTCTCTTGAAGAGGTGTGCCTTGGCCCCTTGCTAGTGTGTTTGTTGCCTAGTCATTTTGCTGTTGGTTTTTCTTTTTTTTGAGCTTAGTCGTTTTGTCTAGTTGCCGTGGCATGCTGGGCGGCACTACCGCTGGTGGTGCGTGGTACTACCGCTTATAAGCGGTACTACCGCACACCAGCGCGGTACTACCGCTGCGGGGCAGGATCAGGGGGTTATATCAGGGCAGGGGGAGGTTTCTTCTCCCCCATACCCATTCGCTTTGCCCCCTCGCTCCTCTTCGTCTCTCCAGCAATGTCTCGCCACGGGAGGGCTTCGGCGGATCTTCTTCTCTGGGGCGTCGCTCTCCATTTCCTTCAGTGGAGTCGATCCCCACCTCGTTCTCTTGCCATGGATGCCGGTATTGCCCCCGTTCCCTCTCTCTTTTTGTCTAGATTTCAGATCTAGTGTCTTAGGGGCAATAGTGGTTGCATCTCTAGATTTTTGGCTAAATCTAGGCTTGAGTAGGGTGGAGAAGGCAACTAGACATTTTGGATTAGTGTTTGGTAGGAGTATTTTTGAATTTGGTAGGCCGGTAGTGCCAGATCTAACCACGGCAGTAGGGAACCGCTGTTTCCCCGCTTCGAGCGGTACTACCGCTCTCATTGGAGCGGTACTACCGCTTGGAGCGGTACTGTCGCCTCTAGGTCACGGTACTACCGCTGCCTGCCAAGTTCCATCATGTTCCTACCATTCATTGATCCTTTTTGTTGTGTTTGGTGGCTTATGCTCGTTCTTTCTGGTTTTGTTGCATGTTCTTGTGTTTGGTTCCAGCTGATGAACATCCTGAGCATCAAGATCGCCGTGTCAACCCCGGTCGTGCCATGTCAAAGCGTTACCGCACATCTGAGTCAGCAGGAGGTTCCTCTAGTGCTCCACCTCCACCTCAACTCAAGAAGAAGTCTGCCGTCAAGCCGAAGCCAAAGGGGAAAACTATGCCTCAAATGAATGTCAAGGAGTTCTGGGCAAGGCATCGCCGCAACCCTTATGTGGAAGGCCAGGAACCCACTTTGGTCAATCGTCCGTTCTGGAACCGATTTCAGTTTGCCATATTCTTTGATGTGCTCAAGGCCAAGAAGAATCTCTATGTTGATGGGCGCTCCATCGACACGGAATATATGGAGAAGGATCCTGAGTACTTTGGTGAAGCTTTTCAGATGTGCTCTCAGCTGAATATTCTCAGAATCATGCAATTCAACAAGGACTATGATGCAGATATAGTGGCTCAATTCTATGCCACTGTCCATCTAGGGACTGATGAGGATAGGACTCTGACTTGGATGACCAATGGCAAGTTGCTTTCTGTCAAGTGGAAGGCATTCAGGGAGTTACTTGGAGTGGAAGATCACGGGCTTGAGACTCCTGTCGGCTTTCGCCCTCACCGCAACACAACCTCCACTCACAAGCAAGCTCTCTGGCCCTACTGCACTCTGAAGATCAACCTTGAAGCTAAGAAGGAATCATATGAGCTGCCTGCCTTTCTGGATATTCATCACCGTGTCTTTCATGAGACTCTTTTCCCTCGCATCGGGAATCTGGATATGGTTCACTCTTATCTCGTGGACATGCTTCTCTTCTGCCAGCATGAGAAGGAAGCAAACACTGGCGAGTCCCTTGACATTTCTCATGTTATGTGGTCTGAGCTCTTATCTGCTATCTCTGAGCGCAAGTGCCCGATCTATGGTCCGTTCATCATGCTGCTCATTGAGAAGGCCTGGAGTCAGGTCTATCCCAAGGTTATGCTAGAGACTGGAGAGTTGGTGTCTCATGAGATCAAGCGTCTAAGGAAGAAGGACAACTGGGGCACTCAAGTCCCTAAATCTGGGGGTACATCTTCTGCTGCTGCCATGGAGACCGAGGAGGAGGCTGAGGCTAAGGATGATGATGACTATGAGCCTTCTGGGGCAGAGCCCTCTTGGGCAAACAAGCTCAAGCTCAAGATGAAGAAGCTGTTCTGCATGGAGTCTCACGGTCAGTACATGACTCATGTGGCTGAGAAGAAGGCCAGGGGACGTCACAAGGAGCTCATGCGTTAGTTGGGTGCCACCGTTAATAGTGGATCTAAGGACCAACTTACTGAGGAGGAGGAGTGGATTCAGCAGCACTGCCCGTGGATAGATTCTGATGCCGAGCAGTTCCCGACCGACGACGGCGGTGTAGATGATCCCGATGGGATATGATGTTCGAGACCCTCACTTGCTATAACCTGGAGCCGTAGCAACACTCCTTCTCTTTTTGGTGTCTCGATGCCAAAGGGGGAGAGAGTTTAGGGATTTGTGTCGTTCTCGTTGTCCGTTTTGCGAGTGTGTCTTCTTTGTGGTGTGTTTTCTCGCAGTTTGCTTTGCTTATTTTTGTTCCAGTGAGACCTAAGTTCTAGACATATGGTGTGAGACATATGCTACCTTATCTTTATATTATCATTATCTATGTCTATCTAGTCCTTCGGTATCTTACGAGTTGCATGCTTATCCTGTTATATACTTTGCTCTCATATATCCTGCTTAGGTTGATGGTCTCTAAAATGTAGGGGGGGCGTTGATCCTAGTATGTGTGTCATGCAGTCCAAAGCACTTATCTAGATAGCACACATCTAGGGGGAGCCCATCTACATTTTAGAGTTGTGGGGTTTGCGCATGTCCTATGTCTTTTCCCGTTTGTGCAAATCCCGTATTGTCATCAATCCACCAAAAAGGGGGAGATTGTAAGGGCATGTTTATCCCCAAGGTGTTTTGGTGATTGATGACAATGCTTTTGCGGACTAATCGTGTGCGTCGAGATTTTCAGAGATTCATCCTTTGGCACGAGACGATTCTTTCCCCTCGGTGTTTTATTCAAGACAGTGCAGCTCTTTCGTTTCTCTGTTGGTGGACTAGTTTCGTAGGAGTCACCGTACTATCAAGAGGGGATCCGCTTTGGTAAGGCTAGGGTGGAGTCAACACGTACACATCCTTATCGCACCTGCTGATCCTTCCCGCTTCAATGGAGTTCTCCTTCTCCTCCTGGCTTGCCCTGTTTGGTCCCAGCGGTAGTACCACGGGCCACAGCGGTAGTACCGGCGAAGCACAACAAGCGGTAGTACCGCTCCCCAGCGGTAGTACCGCTTGCTGTCTTCCGCCATAGTACCGCTGAGGCTCCGGGCTACTACCGCCTCGACTCGAGGCCTCTTTTTCTCGTGTCGGGTTCTGCAGCACTAGCTGCGGCAGTAGTGGCGGTAGTACCGCTCCCAAGCGGTAGTACCGCCCTTACCACACGGTAGTACTGCTCTGGGTCCAGGACCTTGCTCCCCTCATGTGCGCGGCAGTACCGCTAGGTGGCACGGTAGTACCGCTGGCTCAGCGGTAGTACCGCCCACCCAAGCGGTAGTACCACTCTCTGCGGGGCTGCTTAGGGGGGGGGTAATGGTTGGATTGTTCCCCCCACTATATAAAGGGGTCTTCTTCCCCAAAGTTGACCTACCTCTTCCCCCAAAATCTCCATTGTTGCTCCAAGCTTCATTTTCGCCTGATCTCTCTCCCTATCCAATCAAACTTGTTGTTTTGCTCGGGATAGGTTGAGAAGGCCCCGATCTACACTTCCACCAAGAGAAATTTGATTCCCCCACTAATCCCTAGCGGATCTTGTTACTCTTGGGTGTTTGAGCACCCTAGACGGTTGAGGTCACCTCGGAGCCATAGTCCATTGTGGTGAAGCTTCGTGGTGTCGTTGGGAGCCTTCAATTAAGTTGTGGAGATAGCCCCAACCTTGTTTGTAAAGGTTTGGTCGCTGCCTTCAATGGCAACAATAGTGGAATCACGACATCTCGCATTGTGTGAGGGCGTGAGGAGAATACGGTGGCCCTAGTGGCTTCTTAGGGAGCATTGTGCCTCCACACCGCTCTAACGGAGACATACTTCCCCTCAAAAGGAAGGAACTTCGATAACACATCCTCGTCTCCATCGGCTCCACTCTTGGTTATCTCGTGCCTTTACTTGTGCAAGCCTTTTGTGTTGTTTCCCTTGCTTGCTTGTGCACTTATTGTTGTTGCATCATATAGGTTGTTCACCTAGTTGCATATTTAGACAACCTACTTTGATGCAAAGTTTAATTTGGTAAAGAAAAGCTAAATATTGTTAGTTACCTATTCACCCCCCTCTAGTCAACTATATCGATCCTTTCACCTAGGGTTCGTCTAAACATCTCACCACACTCGGGGCTGGTCACCAGCCCCCACAGTCAAGCTCCTATGGCTAAGTGAACGTAATAAAGCTGTGTAGTCCGATTGCCTTGTTCCCCTCCTACACTACCCCCTTGGGCACCGAGATGTCGCCTAAGGGTTATAGTGCGAAGGATGGAACACTCCTCGTAGCATCTACTGATACGTCTCCAACGTATCTATAATTTTTGATTATTCAATGCTATTTTATTATCAATCTTGGATGTTTTATAATCATAATATAGTCATATTATATCATTTTTGGTACTAACCTATTGACATAGTGCCAAGTGCCAGTTTCTGTTTTCTGCATGTTTTTTACATCGCAGGAAATCAATATCAGACGGAGTCCAAATGCCACGCTAATTTACGATGATTTTTATGGACCATAAGGAAGAAGTTGGGCCCTGGTTGCACCTGGGGGGAGTCCCGAGGAGGGGATAACCCACCAAGGCGCGCCAGGAGGCCCAGGTGCGCCCTGGTGGGTTGTGCCCACCTCGGGTGCCCCCTGGACCGACTCTTTTCTCTATAAATACCCCAATATTCCAAAAACCCTAGGGGAGTGGACGAAATATTCATCCAGCCGCCGCAGAGTCCAGAACCACGAGACCCAATCTAGACACCATCATGGAGGGGTTGACCACTTCCATTGGTGCCTCTATGATGATGCGTGAGTAGTTCTTTGTAGACCTTCGGGTCCGTATTTAGTAGCTAGATGGCTTCCTCTCTCTCTCTCTCTCTCTTGATTATTAATACAATGGTCTCTTGGAGATCCATATGATGTAAGTCTTTTGGCGGTGTGTTTGTTGGGATCTGATGAACTTCGAGTTTATGATCAGTTATATCTCTTTATATCCATGAAAGTTATTTGAGTTCTTTGATCTCTTATATGCGTGATCTCTTATAGCATCGTATTTATTCTCCGACATTTGGGTTTTGTTTGGCCAACTTGATCTATTTATCTTGCAATGGAAAGAGGTGCCCGGTAGTGTGTTCGGTCTTACGGTGCTTGATCCCAGTGATAGAAAGGGAGCCGACACGTATGTACTGTTGCTACTAAGGATAAAAATATGGGATCCATATCTGCCGCAATAGATAAATGGATCTTGTCTACATCATGTCATCGTTCTTATTGCATTATTCCGTTTTTCCATGAACTTAATACACTAGATGCATGCTGCCACTACAAAAAAAGGCACATCCGTGACATTTTGGGCCGAACGAATTTTTTTTGTCATACTTATGACACTTCTATGACGATAATTGTGATAAAACCCGGTATCATCATAGATGTGGTGGGCTCCTACTTCTATATGACAAAAAATCATGACGGAAAAAATGGGCTTTTCGTCCTGGGCGGGCCGGATATGCAGCTGCATGACATTCTTTGGGCCGTCCATGACGGAAAAAACCATGGTAGAAGCAAGAGCGAGGAAAATATCGGGGTGTTCCCGGTTACGGTGTGTGGTCGGGGGCCGAGCGATGTGCATTTCTCTCGTACCGTATGCGCGTGTGGGTGCGAAGTGTTGAGCTCTAACTGAACCCGAGCGAGGCGTTGGGCTCTAACTGAACCCGAGCGATTGCACTAGCTACATTACTGAACCCGAGTGATTCCTTCGCTACTGCTGCTAACTGAAGCCGATCGATGCTGCCTTTGGATGAACAGTGAGTGTAGATGGGGGGTTTGGATGAACAGTGAGCATTGCTAGGGGGGTTTGGATGAACAGTTCCTGGTGGGGGTGGATGAACACGACCCCGTGGTTTCCTCTGGATGACAGGACCCCGATAGATCGAGCCGGTTGGGGCTGGATGAACAGGACCCCGTGGAGGGCTGGATGAAGAGGACCCCATGGAGGGAAGGTTGAAAGTAGTCGGTGGAGGGCTGGTTGAACAGTAGCCGGTGGAGGGTTGGTTGAATAGTAGCCCGTGGAGGGGTGGTTAAACAGGAGCCCGTGGAGAGGGCTGGTTGAATAGTAGCCGGTGGAGTAGCGCATGGTGGAGGCTGGATGAATAGGAGGCTGTGGATTAACAGTCACAGGTGGAGGCTGGAAGTGGTCAACGGTGGATGAACAGTAGCCCGTGGAGGCTGGAGGAGGTCGACGGTGGAGATGAACAGTATCCCATGGAGTCCCGTTTTGCGGTACGCCACACCCCTCCTGATGAACAGGACCCCTGTTTGGACCGTAGCGCTCCAACACAAGTCCGTTTCCTCTGTTTTGTTGTACGCCACATCCCTCTGGATTAACGGGGCCCCGTTTCGACCATAGGAGGTCAAACACAAGTTCGTTTCCTCCATTTTGCGCTATGCCACACCCCTCCCGATAAACAGGATCCTGTTTCGAACGTGGCCGGTCGAACACGAGGTCGTTTCCTCCGTCCGCGGTACGCCAGGCCTCGTTTCCATCGGCTGTTCCGTCCAAGCCGGTTGGCTCCCAAGCGTTTCGTTGCCTCCCGATAAACATGATACATCTCTGTCGTATCTACTTTTCCAAACACTTTTGCCCTTGTTTTGGACTCGAACTTGCATGATTTGAATGGAACTAACCCGGACTGACGCTGTTTTCAGCAGAACTGCCATGGTGTTATTTTGGTGCAGAAATAAAAGTTCTCGGAATGACCTGAAAATCCACGGAGCAGCTTTTCAGAATTAATAAAAAATACTGGTGAAAGAATCAACGTCAGGGGGCCCACACCCTGTCCACGAGGGTGGGGGCGCGCACCCTCCCCTAGGGCGCGCCCCCTGCCTCGTGGGCTCCCTGGACGCCCACCGACCTCAGCTCCAACTCCACATATTTGCTTTTGCGGATAAAAAAATCAGGGAGAAAGTTTCATCGCGTTTTTACGATACAGACCGCCGCCAAGCCCTAATCTCTCCCGGGAGGGCTAATCTGGAGTCCGTTCGGGGCTCCGGAGAGGGGGATTCATCACCGTCGACATCATCAACCATCCTCCATCACCAATTTCATGATGCTCACCGCCGTGCGTGAGTAATTCTATCATAGGCTTGCTGGACGGTGATGGGTTGGATGAGATTTACCATGTAATCAAGTTAGTTTTGTTAGGGTTTGATCCCTAGTATCCACTATGTTCTGAGATTGATGTTGCTATGACTTTGCTATGCTTAATGCTTGTCACTAGGGCCCGAGTGCCATGATTTCAGATCTGAACCTATTATGTTTTCATGAATATATGTGAGTTCTTGATCCTATCTTGCAAGTCTATAGTTACCTATTATGTGTTATGATCCGACAACCCCGAAGTGACAATAATCGGGATACTTCTCGGTGATGACCGTAGTTTGAGGAGTTCATGTATTCACTATGTGTTAATGCTTTGGTCCGGTACTCTATTAAAAGGAGGCCTTAATACCCCTTAGTTTCCACTAGGACCCCGCTGCCACGGGAGGGTAGGACAAAAGATGTCATGCAAGTTCTTTTCCATAAGCACGTATGATTATATTCAGAATACATGCCTACATTACATTGATGAACTGGAGGTAGTTCTGTGTCACCCTATGTTATAACTGTTACATGATGAACCGCATCTGACATAATTATCCATCACTGATCCAATGCCTATGAGCTTTTCACATATTGTGCTTTGCTTATTTACTTTACCGTTGCTGCTGTTACAATTACTACAAATCTGCTACCGTTACTTTTGCTACCGTTACCGTCACTTCCATACTACTTTGCTACTAAATACTTTGCTGCAGATATTAAGTTATCCAGGTGTGGTTGAATTGACAACTCAACTACTAATACTTGAGAATATTCTTTGGCTCCCCTTGTGTCGAATCAATAAATTTGGGTTGAATACTCTACCCTCAAAAACTGTTGTGATCCCCTATACTTGTGGGTTATCAGAACACGACACATTCCGTTGCCTCCCCATGAACACGACGACAACATTGTTTTTCCGTTCCGACCCAGCCATGTACACGAGCCTTGGCCGTACGTATGCGCGAGTAGGTGTTCGAGACCCCGCCCGTATGTATGTACGTGGCCGTATTTACTTTCTTGCACCCTGGCCGCCGTACGTACATGTACATGCTACGTGCGTGCCTCTACTACGACACGTGCATGTCTACATTGACCAGTATGTACGCACACGTTCGCGACTAGAATGACAATGCTACGTACGCTTCGACCAGGTGGGTCCCGACTGTCAGGCACTTCCTTGCGTGCGAAGATGTAGCTGGTGGGTCTCGGCAGTCAGGGGGGTGAATCAATTTTTTTGCCCGAATGCATTCCTTGTGTGCGAAGATGTAGCTGGTGGGTCCTAGTAGTCAGGGGGGAAACATTTTTTCACGAAATATGGTTGCCCGTCCGGTGGGTCCCTGCTGTTAGGTGGAGGAATAATTATTTTGCACATAATAAGGAGGCACTTCCTTCCAGCCGCCCTGGACCTAGCTGTCAACCTCTCCACATACAGTACTCTTCCGATGGAAGTCATTCCTTGACTATGTTGACCACGCCGCGCCGAGAGCACCAGGGTGATGGACGACGGCGAGGCCTAGGAAGGGGACAACGCGGCAGTGGTAGCCCGCACGGAGAGGAGTACGAGGGTTCACTGGTTTGGCTGCGGTGTGAGGCTGCCGTCGCCGCAAGGCCTGGCCAGCGGTGGTAATAGTAGGGGGGCGGTGAGGCCTCCGCGGCAGCACAGCCGACCACGGGAGGTAGGAGCATGCGACACGACCGGCGCTGCTTTGGGCGACTGGAGCAAGAAGATCAGAGGTTGAAGAAGCACTAGTACCGTTGGGTGGACATCGTACGGTCACTGGAGCTAGAATCGTTCATATTGACTAAGTTGACAAAGCCCTCCGTCCCCGTCAACTTAGTAGGGCCACAAGTCAGCCTCCCACCAAGGTGGGTCCCAGCTAGCACGGGGAGTATTAATTTTTTTGTGCCTAATAAGGAGGCACTTCCAGTGGGTCCGAGCTGACAGCGGGGGGAACGTTGTTTTCACGAAATACAGAGGCCCTTCCAGTTGGTCCCAGCTGTCAGGTGGAGGAATCATTATTTTGCGTGTAATAAGGAGGCATTTCCTTGTGTGGGCCCCTACTGTCAACCTCTTCCGATGGTTGTTGTTTGTTAACCATGTTGACCTCGCCGCGCCGAGAGCACAAACGCGGTGGACGAGGGCGAGTCCCAGGAAGGGAAATGTAACACCCACGATGCGGCTATATCTCCCACGTGTCGAAGCACAACTTAGAGGCATAACCGCATTGTGGTTTTGTCGCAAGAAGGGTCATCTTCACACAATCCCATGTAATGAATAAGAATGGGATAAAGAGTTGGCTTACAATCGCCACTTCACACAATGAACATATAATAAATCATACATCATTCAGAGTACACACATATAGTCCGACTACGGACGAAGCCAAAAGAAAAGAACATAACCCAACTGCTAGATCCCCGATCGTCCCAACTGGGCTCCACTACTGATCAACATGAAACGAAACATAGCAACAACTAAGATCTTCTTTGAGCTCCCATCTAAGCTCGGTTGCATCACCTGTATTGGTATCATCGGCACCTGCAACTGTTGTGATAGTATCTGGTGAGTCACGGGGACTCAGCAATCTCAAAACCCGCGAGATCAAGACTATTTAAGCTTAAGGGTAGGAAGTGGTAATGAGGTGGAGTTGCAGCAAGCACTAAGCAAATATGGTGGCTAACATACGCAAATAAGAGCGAGAAGAGAGCAAACGGAATGGTCATGAAGCTAGCAATGATCAAGAAGTGATCATGAACTCCTACTTACGTCAAACATAACCCAGAACTGTGTTCACTTCCCAGACTCCGCCGAAAAGAGACCATCACGGCTACACACGCGGTTGATGCGTTTTAATTCGTATCTAGTGTCAAGTTATCTACAACCGGACATTAACAAATTCCCATCTGCCTCATAACCGCGGGCATGGCTTTCGAAAGTTTAAACCCTGCAGGGGTGTCCCAACTTAGCCCATGATAAGCTCTCGCGATCAACGAAGGATATACCTTCTCCCAGGAAGACCCGATCAGACTCGGAATCCCGGTTCGCAAGACATTTCGACAATGGTAAAACAAGACCAGCAAAGCCTCCCGCTGTGCCGACAAATCCCGATAGGAGCTGCAGATATCTCATTCTCAGGGCACACATGATTGTCCAAACTTCCGGTAGGCCAGCCCAGAGTTGCCCCTGGTGGCCACCGGCGGTTAACAGGTTGGACCATCACTCACGACGAGCACTGGCCCGGGGGGGGGGGGCTAAAATAAAGATGACCCTTGAGTCTGCAGAACCCAAGGGAAAAAGGCTTAGGTAGGCAAATGGTAAAACCAAGGTTGGGCCTTGCTGGAGGAGTTTTATTCAAAGCGAACTGTCAAGGGGGTCCCATAAATCACCCAACCGCGTAAGGAACGCAAAATCCAGGAACATAACACCGGTATGATGGAAACTAAGGCGGCAAGAGTGGAACAAAACACCAGGCATAAGGCCGAGTCTTCCACCCTTTACCAAGTATATAGATGCATTAATTAAATAAGAGATATTGTGATATCCCAACACAATCCTGTCCATCATGGAGCAATCTTCAACTTCACCTGCAACTAACAACGCTATAAGATGGGCTGAGCAAAAGCGGTAACATAGCCGAACAACGGTTTGCTAGGAAGGGTGAAAAGGTTAGAGGCTGACATGGCAATATGGGAGGCATGGTAAACAAGTGATAGGTAGCGCAGCATAGCGATAGAACGGAGCAACTAGCAAGCAAAGATAGAAGTGATATCGAGGGTAATAGTCATCTTGCCTGAGATCCCGCAAGGAAGAAGAACGAGTCCAAGAAGAAGACAAACGGATGTAGTCGAACGAATCCTCACAACTCCAGAACGAAACCGAAGCTAACGAGAGAAGCAAACCGGAAAGAAGCAAACAACATGGTAAACACACAAGCATAAACATGGCATGATGCACAAACAAGTATGATGCATGTCCGATTTAATGAGGCATAGCATGGCAAAGTGCAACAAACAGTACTACAAGTTAAGTGGAGCTCAATATGCAACGAGTTGCATATTGACGAAACACCACATCAATTATTTAGTTATCTCTTGTTTAAGTTACCAAACAATATTAAATGTTGTTAAGCATGGCAAGAGGTGAAGCATAATTGAACTAACTATTTAGGCAAGTTTAAATGAGGCCGGAAACAAGAAACAACAATTCCGAAAATCCCCATATGTCATTTAGTAGTTTAAAGCAAACACAATTTTAAGCATTTAAATGTTGTTATCATGATGCGGATGACATATACAAGTTTTATGCAAGTTTATGAAAATGTTAACATGAGCATGATACGAGGCATTTGTCGCCATGGCGGGACGAAAGGGGTGCCACGGCAATGACAACGGAAATGGTGCCACGGCAACATTTCGATGATCCGACAACTCGTCGAGATGTTGGTGCAAAAGAAAGTGGGCGTGAGCATGTCATGCAAGGATGGTGGGGTGCTCCCGAATTCCGGGTTCCCACGGGACGGTGGCATGCCAAAAGAGGGGCATCGCAAGGACGATTCGATCACGGTGCAAAACTCGACCATCTCATACAACCAAGCATGCATTCGTTCACGGACGTCGTCTCGGGGTTATACCTTTGAAGCGTGCATTCGGGGCGGAACGCGTTTCGTAGAGGGAAGTAGACGTTCTCGTGATGTAGTGGAAGTAGTTGTACTCGTGTCGTAGTGGAAGTAGACGCTCACGGGTCGTCGTGGGAAGTAGTCGTACACGGCGTCAGTAGTGGAACTTGGTGTGTCCTAGGTCTTCAGCATAGTGGTACACGGCCGTAGATGTTCGGCGTCGTCGGTAGAGGTACTTGGCGGACCATGTAGTCGAACTTGGTGCATCCGAAGGGGTACTTGGTGTCGACGGTCCTGTAGTCGTACTAGGCATCCGATGGACTTGGCGAAATCCACGAAGGCGTCCTTGGGCATTCCTGGTTGCCACGTCTTAGCAAAATGAAGGGGATCTTGGCGTACTAAGGCTGCTGGTAGCCTGAGCGAGCGACGCAGAGGAGGGCTCGAAGGGAAGCAGGGGTAGTGGCATGCAGCTTGACGGCGGGGACATGAAGCGATCGAGGAGGCAGGGGCTCGGCCACTCGCGTGATGCAGGGGAGCTTGGCGCGAGGCTTTGGTCGCATGGAAGGAGCACCACGGCAGCAGAGGAGACCAGCGTGCACGGGCGCTCGTGAAGAGGAGGCAGGGGGCCTCCGGGCTCCTGGTGGAGCTCCTGGTGGTCGCCACCAACGGAGGAGGCAGCAAGAGTGCGAGGGGACCGGGCGCAGGGAGCACCTCTCCCTGGCTCGATGCGTAGGAGGCGACGGAGCGGGCCTGCGGGGCTGGCTGGTGGTGCGGAGGTGATGAGGAGGGGTCCGTGGGGACGGGACGAGGGTAGCAGGAGGGAGAGATGGCGGCGAGGAGGCACCATGGAGGAGAGGAAGGAGGTCGGCTGATGCGGGGCGCCATGGGAGGCTGAGAGGGGTCGGGTGCGAGGCTGATGGAGGAGGGCACGACGGCGGCGAGGAGGCCGACGGGGCTCCGGCTTGGTTCTCTTCCCCGGCGAGGGCAGAGCGCGGGTCTCGCATCGGAGGGACGGGGCGAGGGAGCGAGGGGGGTCGAGGGCTGCGCGTGGGGATCTTCTCCCCTGGTGTGATGCGTGTTGCGTGGGTGGTGGCGGCGGAAGGGAACGAGGGGATGGAGATGGGAATCGGGCAGGGGAGAGGGGGTCGATCAGCTAGGTTAGGAAGGGGTGCGGCGGCTGGGCCATGATGCAAATGGGCCGGCCTGGTTGGTCGGGCCTAAGAGGCCTGGCTGGGCTCTCTTCTCCCTCTCTCTTTTATTTACCAAAAGCAGTAAATAGCAAAGAAAGAAAAAGGAGATAAAGAAAGGGTTGGAGAAATAATTTGATCATGGGGGTAATTTTCCCGGACTCGCAAATATATGCTCGTTCCAAGAAAAATAGAAAGGCCATGATTGAAAGATTTAAATTCAAACTCATTTGATTTAAAATCAAATGGTTTGAATAAGAATTGAGGGTTGGGAAGGTCCAAAAATGTTGAGATTTTTGGTGGAGCTCCGGAAAATGATAAAAGAATTATTGGCAAGGTTCGAGAGTCAAAACTTGAAGAAGAAAAGGCCAAGGGATTTAATATGCAAGTGGGTTCATGGGTGATTCCAAAACAATGGAATATTTTATAATATCTCCCTAAATATCGGGAGGGTATGTTATAAAGAGAAATCACCATGTGAGTTCCCTCGGTTTAAGTAGATCAAAAGATCTATGCAATTTATTTAGTTGAGTTTTAAAAATTAAATGGCATGATGGCATGATGACATGATGCAATGCAAAAATAAAAGAGCAAGCACAAAAGACACATGGCAAAACTTGGAATAGCTGGAAGTCTTGTGAAGCGTCGGTCTCGGGGCGTTACAACACTCCACCACTACAAGAGGATCTCGTCCCGAGATCTAGAATGGCACCAGAGAGAAACGGAAGAGGAAGAGAAGAGGTAAAACTAAGTTGCTTCTTCGACAAAAGAGTGAAACCAAAGAACCTTGAGAGGTTGAAAAGTTGAAAGAAAGAACACAACGGAGTTGAACACAATTGAGAGCACTGCGGTAAAAAAATAGAAACAAGGAACACCATGTGAACCTTTGAGGTTGCACAACTATGAATTACGAGTACAATGGACAAGAAGGAATTGGAACCACTCTGGTTGAAACGAGATAAACAAGGAACAAGGAAGATCAAATTCAGACAACACCCCGGTTGAAAAGAGATGCAAGGCTTGATAAGATGAAAAGAACTTAGCAGAGAACATAACACTCCGGTTAAATGGATAAGCACGAAAAGAACATGATCCTCACAATTCGAGATGATGAGTGAAAAGAGCAACATCACAATGCCTCCGGAAAAAAGAATAGAAGATAGATCATTGGAATAACAGAATGGAGAAGAAAATGCCAACTTCTGCCACAAATGAGCTTGGAAAACACCCTTCCAAGAAGGTTATAACGGAGTTGTTGGAAACCAACAACGAAACGAATAAGCTTGTAGTGGGCTTATGGAAAACATCTCAAAATTATGAGGTGACAACCGGCCACTATTGAAAACAAATGCTTGCTTGAGATCAACGAAGAGATGAAAACTACTTTCGCCGAGAGGATAGGAGAAAACTTGGATCATTGATAAGCATCACAATAGCAACATTCCTTAGGGAAGGCTTTAGGTGAAAAATGACACAAGATACTCCAACGAAGAGATTAATGGATTTAAAATACCTCAATCTTGACAACTTGAATCACCAAGGGAAATTGTCAAGAGTGACATAACACCACCTCAAAAGGTAAGATAGAAAGAATTGCACTTCAAAATGCAAGAAGAAGAATACTTGAACTCCTCAGAAAAAAACATGTGTTGAGCACCATGTTTAATTTTTGAGTATAGCTTGGCGGGTCTTAACTTCGAGAGAAATCTTGAAGAACAACTGAAGAATGAAAAGAATCCTTGATGAACCACCATGTTGAGCCTCCATGAAGAACTCCGGTAATAAAAGGATGATAGAAAGAAAGGGAAGTTGAAAACACAAGGTGAAGCCTTGCGATGATTTAGATGGAGCTTCGCGACGAGATAATGCAGAAAACTTGGAACTCCAGAAAAGAAAAGATGAAGCATCTCGAACCGAGAAAAATGACATGATGAACAACTCTGGAAAGAAGAAACTAGATCACTTGGATGAAACAATAATAAGAATTATGTTATGCGCATCCTTCACCAATTTAAATTGATGACAAGCAACGGATTTGCATACTACTTATTCTCGTAGAAAGGATTAAGAGAGATATAGCGCAAAACTTGAGAAGGTCTTCAACAACCACCGGTAGGATTGAAACAGCAAAAGAACGAATGAATTGATACGATAATGAAGGACGTGAAATCTTGAACGAACCACCGTAAGAATTGAAAATGAAAGTAACAAAGGCACAAATCACCAGGAAGAGTTGGAAAACGAATGAACATACTTGAGGGGATTTGGATACATGAGAACGAAGAGATCATGAACTGTTTAGAGGATATGTGAATGATTCACCAGAAGAATTCAAGAACGAGAGTTGAAAGCTGAGAATGAATAATTCTGAGATGATTGGCTCCGGAGAATGAAACTGAAAAGACTCCTGAAATGCCCCGGATGGGTGAAAAGAATTCCCATAATCGAAAGCAATTATGAGAGGATGGCATAATGCTAGAACCATGAATTTTCAAGAGAACGGACCAAGATTTAGGAGAAATCCTTCTTTGGTCTTCAAATGTTGAGAATGATGATGAGAACCACCATGAATTGTTGAGATACTCTGGAATGAAGAGCAGAAAGGTTGAACCAGCGATGAAAAGAATATGAAAGCGAACTTGGAGAATACATTTGACTGATGATACTTCATTCTTACATCAAACTTGGAAATGAATTTGAGAATCGCTCCTGATAATTAGAAGAGTCAGGTAAGATCCTGGGAAAAGACCTGTGGGTTAGGGCCCACTAAAAGATACACCATTGAACAATTTTGAAGAGAGATTGCACCGGTTGAATTAAATGACTAGAATGAGATAATAATCTCCAAATAGCTTAAACAGATTGAGAATGGAAACACGAATCTTCTGAGATATCTTGAGCACTTCGGATAAGAATAGAGAGAGGTGAACAATTAAGAGGTACACCGGCATGGGATAGCATTTGAACAAGGATAAGTATATGATCAACACCGAAAGCTTGAGTTAAATCCACCAAAAAAGAATACGAGAATGAAGAATAATGAACTTGAAGCTCGTGAGCATCTTCACGAGGGATCACTGGATCAGAACATTGATTGAAAAGGTTGAAGTGACTTCCCATGAATAAATGGATACATGATTAAAAAAAATCTGAGTCCTTGATGTTAAGGTTGGGAGGGCGGGAAAACAAAGACAACTTGGGACGGACGAAACAAACACCGTTGAGAAAACTTAGAACTGATCTTGCGGATGGGGAGAATGATGGGATCATCTCGAAGAGAAGCACGCCGGTAGGAAAAGAATTAACATGACAACCTCGATCATCAAGAAGGATAAGTATTCACATAGCAATATGAGAACACCGTTTATGAAAGGTATGGATTCAACCTTTGACTTCGAAGCAACTCGAATACCACAAATAAAACAAAACAAAGGATTTGGCTTGCAAAATAAGCCGGAAACAAACATATGATAGAGATTTCGTCCGAAGTTTTTGTGGTGGGGCCCACACGGGCTCGAGTGTACAGCACCATCATGTACAAGGCAGTGCAAATGACATACAAAGTGTCCCCGAACCAGCATAGCCAAGGGTTCTTTAAGACACAACGAGACCACTGTAAAAACGACCGTGGAAAGGCGGACCACTAGACGTCGAACCCCAATCTCATATCATGCATCTGTCGAAAAGATATTCTAGGAGCTACTTGAATTCCCACCTATAAAACTCCCGAAACTTTCTGGTTATGCAATTAGGTGTTGGGGATACAGGGGAAGCAATATATATCTCACCCGAAACTAACAATCCCTACATCCAAGCTGTATCCATCCGTCAACACATAACCAAGAAACCTTCGGAAATCGTGTACCTCAACCTTCGAAAAGCATCCGTTATACGAGTTATGGCAATACTCCCGAACTCCCGCCCAAGTACTGGGTGGCGTCGAGGTTATCTCACCAACAACTGCATAAAAGAGATTTTCGATGTCGATAAAACTCAGGTATTTCAGAACTGCAATGATAAAATTGTGACGACAACACCTCGGAGCTCAACTCCCTGGGTCAATACCACATAATAGACAGGAGGCACCAAGAACAGTGTTCTCGTCACAAAACCATCGGAACGATTCCAAGATACCCGCGTGATCCTAAAAATTTTTTGGTGAAATTTGAGGAGAGGAAAGTCAAAACATCTACGTCAGGAGACCTCACTAGAGCGACGAAGGGATTGAGGAGTAAAAAGAATCCTACTCTCCGATATATATAATCCTAAGACTCAAAACATTTTTGTTCTAGACTCAAAAACGCTAGCAAACAATCAAGCAGGGGGCTCCGAAGTCGGGGATGGTTCTGATTACCAACTTGTAACACCCACGATGCGGCTATATCTCCCACGTGTCGAAGCACGACTTAGAGGCATAACCGCATTGTGGTTTTGTCGCAAGAAGGGTCATCTTCACACAATCCCATGTAATGGATAAGAATGGGATAAAGAGTTGGCTTACAATCGCCACTTCACACAATGAACATATAATAAATCATACATCATTCAGAGTACACACATATAGTCCGACTACGAACGAAGCCAAAAGAAAAGAAGATAACCCAACTGCTAGATCCCCGAGCGTCCCAACTGGGCTCCACTGCGGATCAACATGAAACAAAACATAGCAACAACTAAGATCTTCTTTGAGCTCCCATCTGAGCTTGGTTGCATCACCTGTACTGGTATCATCGGCACCTGCAACTGTTGTGATAGTATCTGGTGAGTCACAGGGACTCAGCAATCTCAAAAACAGCGAGATCAAGACTATTTAAGCTTAAGGGTAGGAAGTGGTAATGAGGTGGAGTTGCAGCAAGCACTAAGCAAATATGGTGGCTAACATACGCAAATAAGAGCGAGAAGAGAGCAAACGAAATGGTCGTGAAGCTAGCAATGATCAAGAAGTGATCCTGAACTCCTACTTACGTCAAACATAACCCAAAACCGTGTTCACTTCTCGGACTCCGCCGAAAAGAGACCATCACGGCTACACACGCGGTTGATGTGTTTTAATTTGTATCTGGTGTCAAGTTATCTACAACCGGACATGAACAAATTCCCATCTGCCTCATAACCGCGGGCACGGCTTTCGAAAGTTTAAACCCTGCAGGGGTGTCCCAACTTAGCCCATGATAAGCTCTCGCGATCAACGAAGGATATACCTTCTCCCAGGAAGACCCGATCAGACTCGGAATCCCGGTTTGCAAGACATTTCGACAATGGTAAAACAAGACCAGCAAAGCCTCCCGCTGTGCCGACAAATCCCGATAGGAGCTGCACATATCTCGTTCTCAAGGCACACCGGATTGTCCAAACTTCCGGTAGGCCAGCCCAGAGTTGCCCCTGGTGGCCACCGGCGGTTGACAGGTTGGACCAACACTCACGACGAGCACTGGCCCGAGGGGGGTAAAATAAAGATGACCCTTGAGTCTGCAGAACCCAAGGGAAAAAGGCTTAGGTAGGCAAATGGTAAAACCAAGGTTGGGCCTTGCTGGAGGAGTTTTATTCAAAGTGAACTGTCAAGGGGGTCCCACAAATCACCCAACCGCGTAAGGAACGCAAAATCCGGGAACATAACACCGGTATGACGGAAACTAGGGCGGCAAGAGTGGAACAAAACACCAGGCATAAGGCCGAGTCTTTCACCCTTTACCAAGTATATAGATGCATTTATTAAATAAGAGATATTGTGATATCCCAACACAATCCTGTCCATCATGGAGCAATCTTCAACTTCACCTGCAACTAACAACGCTATAAGATGGGCTGAGCAAAAGCGGTAACATAGCCGAACAACGGTTTGCTAGGAAGGGTGAAAAGGTTAGAGGCTGACATGGCAATATGGGAGGCATGGTAAACAAGTGATAGGTAGCGCAGCATAGCGATAGAACGGAGCAACTAGCAAGCAAAGATAGAAGTGATATCGAGGGTAATAGTCATCTTGCCTGAGATCCCACAAGGAAGAAGAACGAGTCCAAGAAGAAGACAAACGGATGTAGTCGAACGAATCCTCACAACTCCGGAACGAAACCGAAGCTAACGAGAGAAGCAAACCGGAAAGAAGCAAACAACATGGTAAACACACAAGCATAAACATGGCATGATGCACAAACAAGTATGATGCATGTCCGATTTAATGAGGCATGGCATGGCAAAGTGCAACAAACAATACTACAAGTTAAGTGGAGCTCAATATGCAACAAGTTGCATATTGACGAAACACCACATCAATTATTTAGTTCTCTCTTGTTTAAGTTACCAAACAATATTAAATGTTGTTAAGCATGGCAAGAGGTGAAGCATAATTGAACTAACTATTTAGGCAAGTTTAAATGAGGCCGGAAACAAGAAACAACAATTCCGGAAGTCCCCATATGTCATTTAGTAGTTTAAAGCAAACACAATTTTAAGCATTTAAATGTTGTTATCATGATGCGGATGACATATACAAGTTTTATGCAAGTTTATGAAAATGTTAACATGATCATGATACGAGGCATTTGTCGCCATGGCGGGACGAAAGGGGTGCCACGGCAATGACAACGGAAATGGTGCCACGGCAACATTTCGATGATCCGACAACTTGTCGAGATGTTGGTGCATAAGAAAGTGGGCGTGAGCGTGTCATGAAAGGATGGTGGGGTGCTCCCGAATTCCGGGTTCCCACGGGACGGTGGCATGGCAAAAGAGGGGCATCGCAAGGATGATTCAATCATGGTGCAAAACTCGAGCATCTCATACAACCAAGCATGCATTCGTTCACGGACGTCATCTCGGGGTTATACCTTTGAAGCGTGCATTCGGGGCGGAACGCGTTTCGTAGAGGGAAGTAGACGTTCTCGTGATGTAGTGGAAGTAGTTGTACTCGTGTCGTAGTGGAAGTAGACGTTCACGGGTCGTCGTGGGAAGTAGTCGTACACGGCGTCAGTAGTGGAACTTGGTGTGTCCTAGGTCTTCGGTGTAGTGGTACACGGCCGTAGATGTTCGGCATTGTCGGTAGAGGTACTTGGCGGACCATGTAGTCGAACTTGGCGCATCCGAAGGGGTACTTGGTGTTGACGGTCCTGTAGTCGTACTAGGCATCCGATGGACTTGGCGAAATCCATGAAGGCGTCCTTGGGCGTTCCTGGTTGCCACGTCTTGGCAAAACGAAGGGGATCTTGGCGTACTAAGGCTGCTGGTAGCCTGAGCGAGCGACGCAGAGGAGGCCTCGAAGGGAAGCAGGGGCAGTGGCATGGAGCTTGATGGCGGGGACATGAAGCGATCGAGGAGGCAGGGGCTCGGCGACTCGCGTGATGCAGGGGAGCTTGGCCCGAGGCTTCGGTCGCAGGGAAGGAGCACCACGGCAGCAGAGGAGACCAGCGTGCACGGGCACTCGTGAAGAGGAGGCAGGGGGACTCCGGGCTCCTGGTGGAGCTCCTGGTGGTCGCCACCAACGGAGGAGGCGGCAAGAGTGCGAGGGGACCGGGCGCAGGGAGCACCACTCCCTGGCTCGATGCGGAGGAGGCGACGGCGCGGGCCTGCGGGGCTGGCTGGTGGCGCAGAGGCGACGAGGAGGGGGCTGCGGGGACGGGACGAGGGCAGCAGGAGGGAGAGATGGCGGCGAGGAGGCACCATGGAGAAGAGGAAGGAGGCCGGCTGATGCGGGGCGCCATGGGAGGCCGAGAGGGGTCGGGTGCGAGGCTGATGGAGGAGGGCACGACGGCGGCGAGGAGGCCAACGGGGCTCCGGCCTGGTTCTCTTCCCTGGGGAGGGCAGAGCGCGGGTCTCGCATCGGAGGGACGGGGCGAGGGAGCGAGGGGGGTCGAGGGCTGCGCGTGGGGATCTTCTCCCCCTGGTGCGATGCGTGTTGCGTGGGTGGTGGCGGCGGAAGGGAACAAGGGGATGGAGATGGGAATCGGGCAGGGGAGAGGGGGTCGATCAGCTAGGTTAGGAAGGGGTGCGGCGGCTGGGCCATGATGCAAATGGGCCGGCCTGGTTGGTCGGGCCTAAGAGGCCTGGCTGGGCTCTCTTCTCCCTCTCTCTTTTATTTACCAAAAGCAGTAAATAGCAAAGAAAGAAAAAGGAGATTAAGAAAGGGTTGGAGAAATAATTTGAGCATGGGGGTAATTTTCTCGGACTCGCAAAAATATGCTCGTTCCAAGAAAAATAGAAAGGCCATGATTGAAAGATTTAAATTCAAACTCATTTGATTTAAAATCAAATGGTTTGAATAAGAAGTGAGGGTTGGGAAGGTCCAAAAATGTTGAGATTTTTGGTGGAGCTCCGGAAAATGATAAAAGAATTATTGGCAAGGTTCGAGAGTCAAAACTTGAAGAAGAAAAGGCCAAGGGATTTAATATGCAAGTGGGTTCATGGGTGATTCCAAAACAATGGAATATTTTATAATATCTCCCTAAATATCGGGAGGGTATGTTATAAAGAGAAATCACCATGTGAGTTCCGTCGGTTTAAATAGATCAAAAGATCTATGCAATTTATTTAGTTGAGTTTTAAAAATTAAATGGCATGATGGCATGATGACATGATGCAATGCAAAAATAAAAGAGCAAGCACAAAAGACACATGGCAAAACTCAGAATAGCTGGAAGTCTTCTGAAGCGTCGGTCTCGGGGCGTTACAACAACCATCCGGAGCCGACGAAGCCACCGCAGCGGATGCCCACTCTGAGGGGAGTACGAGTGCTGACTGGTCGGCTGTGGGGTGATGCTGACGTCACCAGAAAATAACAGGATGTGTGGGTGGTTAGAGGGATGGCCTGGGGGCAGCACAACCAACCACGGGAGGAGGGAGCAGGTAGTCCCGCTAGCGCTGGTTTGGGCGGCTGGAGCAGGAAGATCAGAGATTTAAGAAGCACGGCGGCCGTTGGATGGACATCCAACAATCACTGCTGTGTGTTGACTAAGTTGACAAAGCCTTGCATACGCGTCCAAAAATTTTTTAGGACAGCGTCGTCATCAACCTAGTAGGCCCAGAAGTCAGCCTCCAAATCTGTGGAAAACAGCATACAACCCATTAGCCATTATTTTCAATAATTTATAGCCCATTTGCTAATTCTTAAGGATATTTGAAGCCCATATTCTTTTTATTAGCATTACAAACCAAATATTCTGGGCACTGCTAAAAAATTCAATGAAATTTTGCATATTTTGGTGGGGTCCGAACTCTTTTAATCACGAAATTTTGAGTCACATTAAATATAATTTTAAAAAAATTATATCAAAGTAAAATTCAAAAAAAAATTGTTCGCAAAAAAATGAATGAAATTTAGAATCTTAACTAGCAATATGCCCGTTCATTGCACGGAACATGAAGATGCATTTGTATGAGTAGTTTATCTTGTGGGAGAAAAGATGATATTTTAATGTAATTGCCAGTTGGCTTCGGTTTTTATAAGAGTAAAGAGTAGAGAAATCCTGAAAAAATGATATTTTAATGCAATTGCCGGTTTTGTTTAAAAATTTACAGCCCATTTCTTACAACTTATAGCCCATTTTCTGGGGAAGCCCATTTCTTACTACTTGCATCCCTCCTCATCTTGAAAGATTTGCAGCCCAACAGGGCTGAGAAAAGCAAGTAGGCCTCGGTTTTGGTATTCTCCAAAAAAAGAACTGGGCTAGCCATTTTCAGAAAGAAAAAATATATCAACGAGGCTCTTCATGTGCTTAATAAAAGCGTAAGCGTGGGCTAGACAGGCCACAGCCCCCGCACATCGCGCAGTTGAGCTCCGTCTCTGAAACTAAAGAAACAACTGGGCGATCTGCTGGGTCCCAAGTGTTATCCGCTCGTTGTGTAATTTTCTCATTTATTGACTACATTGACAATGGTGTGGGACTTAGTTGTCAAACAATTAGGAGGAAGTATTTTTTGGCTTGTAATAACAAGGCACCTGCTTGCGAAATGCAATGACCCTGGTGGGTCCCTACTGTCAGCATCTCGATATACAATCATCTCCTGATTCCTCTTGGTTGTTGACCATGTTGACAATGCCAGACGGCGGCGGGCACAGCGAGCAAACCAAGGCGGAGAACGATGGTGAGGCCTCAGACGGGAACAAACAGCAGCCGTGGAAGATGTGGCAGTGTAGTGGCAGGTGGAGGGGAGTACGAGGGCAACAACATGCAACTCAAGCATACAAACGGTACAAAAAGCCCAAGGATTAATTGTTCATCAAATTTTAGACAAAACCCAGATTGAACATGGCAGTAACATCTAACACAACCACTCTTTTTTGCAGTCACAAACAAATGGATCGGTCTGATCCATAAAATCAACATCCTGTGCAAAAAAAATTATTTCAGGATGACTACAACTTGTTGTAAATAGAAGCCGAGCACGTTTAGAAGCCCATTTGCCCACCTGAAACTTCTTTTTTTGCTGTTCAACATGTCCGTCCATGAGAAATCTCTTGCGGTAAAAATTAAGCCTCATGGACAATAGTAACTTCGCATTCAACAGGAAGAATGTGACAAAGCTTCTGTTTGCCTGGTCGGATGCATATCCTTCCATCGTTATTGTCCTCAAACGAATGTCATGAGAACTGAGAAAATCCTGGTGCTTATTACACCACCAATTGGTTATATGTTTTGCTCCATGTGATTCTGCCTAAGTAGACATGAAGATTGAAAACAGTCAAGGTCTGAAAAAAGAGTATGTCAAAAGAATGACAGCTGAACAGTTAATTCTAGTACAATATATACAGGCTTTCAATGTGCATGAAATCATCACCTCTATATATAAATTCTCCAGAGATTGAAAGCATCGTAGCAAGCCAATAATTATGTTCAGATCAAAACCAAACATTCTGATATATATGATCTTGACAGAATCCAGCAGCATTGCTAGGCTATCAATGGACGAACTCTTCATTGAGCATATAACATAATATTAGTACCCAAAGTGTACTCCAAGATGATATAAAACTTATGCGCACAAATGAAAAATGCAGCTTATGATTACAAATGTGTAGATGATAATATATGGTACCTGAAAAAGTGAGGAGCCAAACACCAACTCCTTGTGATCATTAAACGGGTCATGAATTACACCCAAGGTCTCTAGTCTGGGCGTAGAGACGACAATTATTTGTGAAGGTCTATAACAATTATCAAGGAGCAACCTTTGAAGTGAAGGGGCATCTTCGATGATGAGCTTCTGTCCTTCAAAACTAATTCCAATGCTTTTAAGGTGAGGTGACTTTATTTGGAGACAACTGGTACGGATTTCTATACTCAAAACAATCAGCAAGCGCTCTAGGGCAGGGTAACTGGTGTGGATGATGTTGTGCAGTGAGGCCTCTGACAGATAAACCACCACAATCAAAAGTTTTTTTAGCAGTGGGAGTCAAAGCATTTGTACCAGATCATCTGGTAGATGGCACCGGGCGAAGGTGGCGGTGTGGAGAGAGGAGGAAACCCGCAAGATGGACAATGGTGGTGTGGGCACAAATTCTTGGTGTGTTCGTGGTATGAAACTTTTGTGGTAATGGCACAACTCAAACTGCTGTAGTTTTCCGAATTCGGGGGATGTCAGCCAAGCATCCACCGTGCCGGGTTTGGGCAGCAGGTAGTGTGTCGGGATGCAGAGGCATTGAACGGGGCCCTGCTGGTGAGAGGAGACGATGGCTCTGAGAAGATCAAATTCAGGAAGGACAAATATCTGATGGCAGTCGAGATTGAGGGGCGCGGTGCGCCATAGAGGGCGCCACTAAGTTGAGAGGACTTGTGTGCGGCAGCAATCCTTGGTGGGGAGAAGCGAGATGATCTCCTCAAGGATGA
>NC_041383.1:467784063-467793223 GCF_002162155.2 Triticum dicoccoides | reverse complement strand
CGCCGCTTCTCCCCGCACTACCGGGTGCGGGATCTACAAGTGGCGTCGCCGCTGGCGGGAGCCTCATCTTCTTGGCGCTGGGGCCAGCTGACTCCATTTTCCTTGTGGGCGTCATGCCGAGCTCACGGGTTTGAGCAGAGTAGCCAGAGATGAGCCTAGTGGCAGTGCGAGTGGGGAAGAAGGAGGGCTGGGGATTTCTGTAGGAGTGGAAGAAGAGGAGCAGGTGTTTTCTGTATGAGTGAGGAAGAAGGTGAGCGAGGGTTTTCTGGACGAGTGAGAAAGATTGGGGAGCGTGGGGAATTAGGGGGAGACGAAAGCCGGAGAGTGAGCTGTTCGTGTTTATAAGGCCCGCTACACTAACTACTTTCTTTTTCCCAAGAACCGCTCTCTTCTTTTGAGTTGTTGCATTGGAGTTGGCGCATGGACTTGGCTGACTGGCCATGCATGCAGGATGCATGTGCCCACCGGCCACTGCATGCGCCTGGTTTGTTACTAGGCCTATTTAATCGGGTGGTTATGGAGTAAATTAAGGAGATTTATTTTCTCTGTGTGCATCTTTTTTTTGAGCGAATCTATGTGTATCTTCTTGGTCTTAGCAATTGGCTCATGGGCCTAATAAACCCGGACGGAGGGAGTATAAGTGGAAGCGAGGAGGAAGGAGGGCTTTTCTGGGATCGCCCCCTCTTCAAGAAATATGGGCTTCTCCATGCAAAAAACAAAAACAAATGGGCTTTAAGATGGATAGGCTTTTTTATCGGCCCAGTTGGCTACCCGTTTTTGTACTGGAGGGCCTTGTGCAAGAGGCAGCCCGAGACACTCTCCAGCTTATTGCCCATTCGAAAGAAAAAAAGAGACGCCTCTAGCTTATGGCTACTCATCAGTAACCTTTTTCAACTTGGCATCCACCAAATTAGAGGATGCAGTACTGGATGCAGACACTCACATTAAACTAAGCTTCAAAAGATAAGGTATGCACACTAACATTCAGAAGAACAAAAGTTCAGCATGTTTATGCATCTCAACGATTCACCATACTATAACCGATACAAAGTTGTGAGAAGGTGTGGAAATAAAGAAAATCGGTCGATGCTTCTCTGAGCAAAGGGCCTCCCTGCGCACGCATTAATTTCCTGGGCATGCTTGTTTCTTCTCAATGTTGCGAGCACTTTGAGCATGTTGGCAACTCCACAACTAGCTAGCTACCTCATCTTGCAATTGATGCAGACACATTTGCAGCAAACACATGAGGCAATAGAGATGACTCAACATGAGTCCATATTGTGCACTTCCCCTGAAATCATCTTCATTGTCCCGAATATGAAAAGATAGGAAAACAGTAGCTATACTTAAACGGTGTTGCAAAGCAGTAGCACATATCAATAGCTCGGCATGACAAAACACGATCATCTGGACGACCTGCCAAAGGAAGATTATATATAATTTCATAAGTCCTTGGTTGATTTCCACCTTCGGCTGCACTGCTTGTTTGCTCCTCCACACATGACAGGATCGTTCTGCACTACATTCAGCAAGTCAACGTACGAATAAGCTAATTTCATGTTGTGGTGGTCATTGTACCTAGTTACGAATGTAGGAATACCTGGAGCACCATGAGGTTAGATGACAGCAGGTAGATGCAACCATATCAATTTTGTGCAGTGCTACCAAAATTGAGGTTTGTATCCCTTCCCGTTATGAGAATTCTTCTTGGAGTTGGTAGAATGTGACGGCTTGTTCTTTGCATCAAGAGTGACTTTCCCCTGAGATTTGTTCTTGTTGTTTTGGGGCTGGTTGGGCTGGAAGTTCTTCTCGTGTACCAAGATTTGTTCTTGTTGTTTTGGGGCTGGTTGGTTTCCGATCATGTACTGCTATGACACCACTAATTCGGAAACCAATATTTTGCTCTTGTGCGCCACCTTTTATATTGCACCCCCTTGAAAGTAGGCGGCTTCAAAAGCACAGCAAAACCACTCGGAGTAAATTGCCTATAATCAGGTTTTTGGATTGGATTGTTGGATATATGAGCAATTTACTATGAGATTTAATCCGAATTAGCAGTAAATAGATCATGACGACAATTGCAAACATCAAAGTAATGATGCGGACTAAACCAGGAGGACAGAATCACATACTGTATAGTGGGAGTAGAACCGCTGTGGTTGATGTTGTCACTCATGTCGTTAACGAAGAGGTTACCGAGGTCGGGGAAGAAGGCTGTCATTGAGGAAGTCGTCGCTGGCAGCAGTCACATGAGTGTGCTCCCCAAAAACCTGACCGCCCCTCTCCCGTACAGGATCATGAAAGGCGGGATTCAGAGGACTGATGTCCCTTCTCGCGGTGCATGCCAGAAGGAGGGATGGAGAAGAATTGCATGGCGGCGCTAAGATCTGGAACGGTGCGAAACCATATGATACCACGGCGGCTAGGGTAGAGCATGTCAAGTCGGTCGTGCGAGTAAGACCAAGTATAATGGTAGGCCTTTGGCCCCCAAGCCCCACGTCCAAGTCAATAATAGCCCCACCAAGGTTTGTCTAAAAAAAGGAGTAATTAAGGCGTCCGTTAGTCCCTTTAGTATAAATACTATATCATTAATAATGGCCCCACCTTTTGTCTCACAAAGTATGTTGGGGCTCCTGCTACAACCGGCTACAAGTTTACAATCTGCTTCTCTTCTCTCTCCTCTTCTCTCTCCTTCAACTAAGCACAAATACTATATTTAAATCCTTATAGCCTGCTTATGTCATCTAATTGTAGTACTTGCTCTAAAGTTACTCTCCACTGTGTAGTCTGAAATGCTGGGCGTGCAGTGGGCGGTGCCCTTGGTCGGCGCGCTTCTTCAATGGCGGAAGCAGTGAGAGGTCACGTCGCCCTGACTTGCCATCAATGTGGAGCGACGGGCTCAGCTGGCGCCGGGCGGGAAGCGCGCGCGGGAGGGGGGAGGGGTTTTTGTTGGGCCAAGAAGGTAAGAAGCCAACTTGGGATCAGTCTGGACGGGGAAATATCATGTGCTCCCATACCCACTAGTAGTTTCATGCATATGACACTAGTCTATGTTACTACTCCCTCCTTTCCGGTTTATAGAGATGTTTAGAGTAACATAGTAATATGTTACAGTATAAGTAACTCCCCACTATGACCAACCTTGGCCTCTCCCTGGGCTCCACCATGTCTAGTTGCTAAGCCTGCCACGTAGGCATAAAATATGATGTGGCAAGTTAATTAAGAAGAGAGAGACTAGTTTGGTGACCGTAGGAAGAAATGGTGGAAAGACAGTTTTGAGTCTATAACTAATTAAATGAAGCAAGCTTAGAAACAATAAACTAAGCACCTATGCATTGAAGACTTGAGTTACTAAGCCATTTAATGCACTTAGCACCTCATCTAAGCATATCTAAGCACTTAGCACTTACCCCTCCCTTCACCGTGGACCTTGACGGTGTACGTCACCTTGTGTCTCATAATTTTCCGCGTCATCATCTGAGTCCTAGAAGATCTCACCGACATCATCATAAGGCATGCAGCCACAATGATAGACAACGTGCGTAGAAGGAGTAGAGGCGACTGGGGATGCACCACGTCGTGGGCACTCCGTACATGCTCATGTGCGTGCAGCGTGCGTGTTTTTCCATCGGTGCTAGCTCTAAGGCCGAGGCTGTGGTCATCTTCGTCTCCGACTAGTCGTTGAGCAACAACGGTAAAGAGGTGCTGCAAGAGATGCGTAGGCGCTGTTGTGTGCGAGCTTCGCCGTAGCACGATGAACCGGACATCGCCGCAGATGGTGCACGCCTCCATGCAGCCGAGTGTGTGCGCATGCATGTGTTATTCACGAGCATTCTGCGACCAAGTGTGCGTGCATGCACGTGTTGTGTACATGCGTTGTGTGCTCCATGTTGTGTGCAAATGTGCATGAGTTGGATCGGATGGAGTGCATTGGCGTGTGTACATGCGTGGCTGCATGCGTCCTGTACATGTGTGGCTTGTTGCGTGGTTATCAATATAAACTATAAAACATCTTCAACTTAGCATCCTGATGTATTTATTTTTTTATAGGTGGGCAGGCGGCAAAAAACAGGGGAAAACGCGCAAGGTTCCTTGCAGACGCTCCACCGTGAGGTTCCTTGCTCCCTCTCAGTCATCGGGAATCTATGTTCTTCAACTCTTTTTCTTTTACGTGAGCTTTGTTCATCCTTTTGCCAACACGCGAGACATCTAGCATCAAGGTGCATGTGTCATGCAAGAAAATGGAGATAATCCGATAAGAAGTGCATAAGTGAGTCGTACACTTTGATGGCACCTACTACGCAATATTTTTTCTCCTCGATGGCATGCAAATAGTGCACATACTCAACGACGGAGCACGGGATGGTAGCCATGACATGATCAGCCCTTTTTCGGAGAGAGTACGTACTAAATAACTTTGATGTGTCTCATCAACTCGCAGAACATCGAGAAGCTTGATTACGCCTTCTCCCTCGCCAACGCGTGCGTGGTGGCTCGCAGCATGAGCAGAAACTTTTGCTTACAACCGGTGGGCGTGCGGCAGTTCATTTGGTGTCAGATTGCCAGAAGTACTATTGTAGAACCATCGACTTCTGGAAGAGGCGAAGGGCCAAGCGCAAGGTCACCTACTAACCTTAGGCTAGGCGTAGTGGGAGTAACATAAGTAGGGGTACCTCCTTTTTTTATTCTAGAAACAACCACACGCGAATATCGAGGTGCTAGTTACGTAGAACAAATTTCCCGGAGTCCATGCTCAGCCCTCCTCTATCTCTCTTCTCAGCCAGCCAGCAGACGCGTGGAGCCCATCGTCTGTTTGCTCATATGTGGTCCCACATGTCAGTGAAAACACAAGAGGACCCACTTAACCTACACATCTTTCACCTCGACGTGCTGGTGATGAAAAACAAATCAAATAAAGATCTTCGGTGGCTGCTTTTGGAGTTACTCAAGAGTAGTAAGATTCTATTTACAGTTTAACCCAAGATGCACATCACGTGGCTTCAACTACCACTCCAGTTTCTTGCATGAAACGACCTGGATGCTGGATGTCCCACATGTCGGCAAAAGGAGGAAGAACTCGACCAAATCTTTGGTTGTGCTCTCGGATTAGACTAGTTCTGCTAACTCAAAATTTTATTGTGTAGAATGGATGCAAGCTTTGGTATTGGGAAGAAGAGTACATCGTATATTGATGGAGCGCAATTTAGTAGATGTTCTAGCACTTTTAGCTAGCATAGAGGCTAGAGATGAGACTAGTGCACTTGTTGATAGAATAGAGGCTAGACACGAGACTAGATGCGAGGAAGGAAGCAACATCTACTTCTTTACACTCGAAGAAGAAATAAGCACGCAAGATCGAGCCTCCACAGATCAACAATGAATGCAATGAGAAGGCACTAATCCAACTTACAGGAGCAATTATGGAAGTTGGGTATCTTCTAAAATGTATTCTTGTGGTTCTTGTTTTCTTTGGTCTTGCTTTTCCAGTCAAATTTTGGTGATGTATTTCCATGTACCAAAAATCAATGATGAAAAAAATATATGTGTTTGCAAAGAAAAATGTACGCGGCCGGGATGCGTCCGTGCGTTCGGCGCACGGCCACCACATCCGAGAAATGGCCCGGACACGACCTCATTGCCCTACCCAAATGGACAGAATCGTGGCAAAACAGAGGTCCATTTGGGGTCGTGCGTTGGAGTTTCCTTACAAGTGGGACCGCACTTGAGGAAACTGACTATTGGCAAACCCCCACCTCGCCCACCGCGCGATGGCTGAGTTAGAGAAACGACAAGGTTGAATAGATTGTTGTAGCATGGACTCCAAGAAATATGGTGTCAGATGGAAGTCGTGTTAGTGGCGTGTGTCGTACTCCTGGACGTGAATGCTTGTTCTGGCCCATGCCACCCTACTACCCCTACTATATATAGTAGTAGTATCGAGGATTCGAATTGCTGGTTATGTACAACAAACACATTAACATATGGCCCACCTCACACTGTGGCCAAATTTCCTGGAGTCTCTGCTAGGTTAAAAAGTGTTCTTTGTGAGGGTGGGTGGCTGGTCTCAAGTTTAAAACTTGTTGTATTACGTATACGTAGACATAGAGATAGTGCAGCAGTTCTGAAAGTTTGAACCCAAACAGCAGAATGCAATTTCTACTAGACTCATTCGAGGACCTAGGATGATGGGATTCATAGCTACAGTGAAAACACCTGCCCGACGCGCGAAGCATGTGAAGCTAGTACAAATAGTGTACTACTATTGTTGATTGGCCTCATCTGATAACCTGTTACAATGCACGTACAATTATGTATTCGAAAAATATCTTTTTGCCTCGTCGCAGCACTCGCTCAGAGAAGCGACTCGAAAGCCATTCATAAATTTAGTATGTTTATCACAGGCATATCATTTTATTACATACAACAGGTCATCAACCCACAACGACAACGAGTATACATTATAAATACTAAAGTTTTCATCACAAAAGAAATAACAAGCAATTAAATGAACTTCAACTCAACCAATCCTCGGCGTTGGAAACGCTTGCTTTGAACCACAAGTGATTCTCTAGGAACGGCCATCTATTTTCAATCTCGAGACCAACGCAGGACTAATCATCTAGGCTAAAGCGGCCTACTATATTAGTACAGGGTAAGGAACCACCGAAATGTCCGAGGTATAGATACAATTGCTTCTCATAAATGGTAGTAATGTTGTGTCAACAGCAGTTGGAACGCCTTTCACCATCATTGGATAGTTTTTTCGAAGGAAGAGCGAGTTTTCTCCAAGACTATCAATACTATACCAGGGAGAAGGTGTTAGTGCTAGCACACTAGTATCCATCCCTAATACCATGCAACGGGTGTTGGAATAGGTCCAGAGAGTGCGACCATGGGAGACAACACCTGCTTCCTTAGTAGTAACATCAGCAGTGGGCTGTATACAAACAAGAAGGGGTGATCCATCGGAATAAGTTGCCAGGCACCACTGAGTATATGGGCCCTGCTCGTCCTCATGCTCGTGATCATCACCATCGTCATCTCCCCCTTGGTTATAAAAATTTTCAAGTATAGGTGGTGGAATGTTCACAGGACCTTGGAAACACAAGAAGAAGGTTAATTAGTAAAGGGAAACTTGCTAACCCGCATGCATGTGGATGAAACAATTATAATTATAGTGGAAGACAAACATACCGAAGCTACGAGGATCCCATGCAAAAACAGTGCCATGAGTGGTGGAAGCAAACACAAGACCCTCATATTGAATTGCATTACGATACACATCCGTGTATAGAAATTGATTTTTGAGCAATATCCATCGAGTCGAACCACGAAGGACGGCAACAAGCTTGTCGAAGATAGCAACAACTTCATAGTTCTTGTAATTCCAGGAGCGGTTGGGAACTCGACAAATTGCTATCTTTCATAGAAGACAGTCACCATGATCGTATTTGAACGTGCGTAGAATACCAGTGTGCGCAACCTCTGGGCAGTCTGCTGAGATTTTTCGAAGTGGAACCCGGTGATGAGTGTACACATTCACAAGTTCCCACTCGCAGTTGTACCCAATATAAACAACCCAATCTCCATTTGCGCCTGCCCAGGCCTTGCCCTCAAGCGATGGCATCTTAACATCATATGTATCATTATCAAGAGGCATCAACTTGCACAAGGCAAGGCCTCCGTCGTCCCCGCGCCAGTCAGCAGGGTCATAGCGAAGAAGATAGGGGAGATCAAACTGCTCCTGGACCCTTGGGTTCCTTGTAATGATGTTATTAGCTGAGTCGAGAATGGTCTTGAATGAACCTGCCATGCTAGCCGAGCTGATGACATCGCACCGATCAATGAGTTCCTCCACCACGTCATCTTTCAGATCGGGACAAGAACAACGGGGTCGTTTCCGGCCTGTTCCCTCCATGGAGAAGACGATCGAACAATGGCAGAAGGAAGAGTGAAGGCAAATGGAGGAGGGAGGAAGAGCGTGTGATAGCAGTTCCAAATCGAGAGGGAAAGGCGAAGAGTTGGTGGACAGTTACCAGTTTTCCACGATACACGAAGAGGCGCCCCGGCCTACACGTCCGTTCGGAAATACTAGTAGAAAAGGACTCGCCATCGTCTCACTGACATGTTGGAACGGGACCACATGTCAACGAAACATGGTGTGTAATTTCTCCTTCGTGGGGGTACTTTTCTAACACACCCTTCTAACCCTAAGTCGAAAGGGCCGCTAGTTCAAATCGGTGGGGGTACTTTTCTAACACACGCTACATTTTGGACAAGCGCGTCCCTAAGTCATGGTTCACCCCCTCCCATCGCCTCCTTTTCACCTTTCGAAATCCCAGGCCGCCATAATCTCTCCACTCCAGCCGTGAAACCCCACCCTCCTCCGTCCGCCACCTCACCACTGCCCAGCCAGAGCCTCTTCCCCGATGATGTCGTCGACCGCAACAGCTCGACAACCCTCGTCCACCTCCCCTGATGAGGATTTGTCGTCCATCTCGTCGTCCCGCCGGTTCAACCACTCCATCCTCCACCTCCAAGGAGATGCTCCGACAATCGCCTCGTCTATCGTGGCTGCTCCATCCCCATAGCGTCTCCTTAACCTACTCCACCAGAACTGCAGCATCCTCACCGACTCCTCGGACGAAGCCGAGGCCTACTCGGTGCCACAAAAGAGGTTGTACACTCATCACATCGCACCTTCTCCTTAACTCGACCTCCCGACGTCGACAGTGCTCCGTCCCACACCCCCATGGAGCGGCTACCTTGAAGCCGGCGCTGCAGGCGACATCTCCATGGCGGCTCTCCCCCAATGCGAGGCCCCTTCAGCGGCAGCGTCCATACCAGCCGGATCTGCTGCTACTGCTCCGACTCTCGCTCGCTCGCTCGCGCTGCTCCTGCTGCTACTCCGACTCTCGCTCGATCGCTCGCTCGCCTAGCTGCTGCTACTCCGGCTGTCGCTCGCTCGCTTGTGCTGTTGCTACTGCTCTCCCCCTTGCTCATGCTGCTGCTCTGCTCCGATTTAGCTACACTCCAGTCGACTGAATCGAGTTTTGGGTTAGTCGATTTTCAGGGGGTGGTGTGGGGGGTGGCTCGCCGAAATTAAGGAAGAACCACCCATAGCGGGGAAGGGGGCTCGCTGGAGAGGTACCCTACTATC
>NC_041383.1:467765110-467783630 GCF_002162155.2 Triticum dicoccoides | reverse complement strand
TTGTTTTGGGGCGACGAGGCGGCGCTGGGGCCGGCGGTTCGGCCGGTGGTGGCTGGCGGCTCGGGGGGGGGGGGTGCGGGTTGAAGATGAATTGCAGGCCCTCCCTAAACTACATGTCAAGTGCCTCTCTGCTACCATTGCGTTCAGTTTGGACAGTAACATTCAGATTCCACAGTAAATTTCAGTTTCGACAGTTAAGTTCAGAGTCAACAGTTTTTACCTCATTTGTTGTGGTCAGGTGGTTTTTTGTGATGTAAATTTTACATCATCTATTTTAGATGCTATTAGAATCCCAGTTGAGATTGACGATGTCTGTCTTGTGCTGCTTCAGATTTGATGTCTTACGGCTCACCGGAGCTGCTCCAATGACAGAACAATCCATCACAACAGAACAGTGTCCTGGACGCCGTCTACAAATTCCTCGGATCTTCCTCCACACTTCCGACAGCCACCTCTGCCTCAACTGCTTCAGCGAACAACCCAACGATGATGAGGTCGACACGGCTACGGCAAAGAGGTTGTACACTTGTTGCATCACTTACTACTATACATTCATGTCGATCCATTAGGGCTATTTTGGTTCAACGGAAATACATAGCAATAGGGAATTTTCCAATGGCACTCTACTATTCAATTATTCATGCATTTTGTTGAAAGGAATGAAGCAAAACATCCACCTAGACCTACTTTTCAAAATCCTATGCATGAAAACAAGACCAAGTGCATTAGTGGCAGAATAACATTCTAATTGTACATGCTTTCATATGGTTTCACTTTATTTTGGCCATGTTTCTTTGCATTCCTCTGCTCTTCCAATTCCTGTAAACCAAACACCCAAGTTGATAGAAATCATGTGTTTACAAATGCTCTGTTTACCATGCGCATTCCTATCCTATTCCGGTGTTTTTCCTATCATTGCGTTTTTAGAATCATGCAAGCCAAATGAGCCCTTACTGAATTACTTCACTTACAGGTAGGTGTCAAAGGGAACTTTTTGTGGCTTGTCCCGCTCCTGCCGCGACGTCATCCACCTCACCTGAGCTGCTCCATCGACAAAAGCATCCACCAAACCAGACATCACGACTCCTGACCGTCTTTCGCCGCCTCAGATCTCCTTCCCTGCCGCCAGCACCCACCGGAACGGCATCACCATCATCAACTCAGCAGATGAACCTGAGGAGTACATGGGTCCACAAGAGAGGTCGCACTCGTTTGTTTCTGCTGATGTTATGCATTCCTAAAAATTACCTGCTACTTTATCGTCCTGTTCACCTCTTGGAATCCAAGTCAGGTCCAAATTAATGTTCAAACTTGAGTTCTAAATTAGTTATGGGGCACATTTCGAGGTAGCAATGAATAATATCTATGTCTAATATCTGGTTCACCTAGGGTGTGCCTATGTTGTTCATCTTGGGTGGGAAACAAATAGTAAAGCAATCATCATCTGTCTTTTTTTTAAATTAAAGCAATCATCAGCTTGCTATAATTATTTTTGGATCCATCCACTTGTTGTTACCATCACTCTAAATTTCTGCATGCTCTCCTTACATAATCTCACCATATTTTTTCGTATGCATGTCAGATATTGTACACAGTCATGCTGAACATGTAGAGAAAAAGAGAAGAGTTTTGCGCGGCAATACAATGTCATGCAGACATTGCTCCATGCTGGGTTCAATGGCAAACCCTCCCCACCCCTCTCTAGATTGTAATCCAGAGGAAGATATCTGTTCTAAGGCGGATTCAAACGCCGCTGACCACTCCTATTTATCCCCCAAGGTGTTTGCTCTACCTTGGCATGATGATGTTAGTCATATCATGCATATGTTGCCTTGCAGTGCCTACTTTTGGCATCATATATGTCATCTGCTTAGTTTATACATGTTCTGTAATGCCACCTGTTTAGTTTCTATATCATATATCGGAATTATGCAGTCTCATGTCTTTTAGCCAGCCATAATATATGTGAAATGTGCAATGTCATCCTGTTTAACCAGGCATCATATATTTGAATGATATCTTGCCCATCCTTTTCTTCATTACATTTCCATTTGTCGACAATGTTTGTACATTAAACTACTCTTCCTGTGAATCAGCCATTTGGGTGGGAGAAGGAAAAATCTGGAGTGAAAACAAGGCCTTCAGAGCAGACAGTGCTACCTGTTAAAGCAGATCTCTTGTTGGGCCCCCATAGCTCCTCAGAGATGGAGTCAGAGACAGATGACCAGTCCTATTCCCCCACCGAGGTGTATGCTCTAACTGGCACGGTTATACTGCTCATATCATGCATATGGTGTCTTGCATTACATAGTTTAGACATCATATACACAATATTCAACACCATGTTCTTAGTTCAGACATCATATCGAATGCCCTATGTTTAGCATATAAATCACATATGGGAATTAAATGATGTGATCCTGATTACTTAGATAACATGTAGGTGAATTATGTCATGCGATCCTGTTTAGTTATTCATCATATCTTTGGATTATGTTATGCTATGCTATCCAGTTTAGATAGACATCATATATGTGAAATTATGTCATGCTATCCGTTTTAGTTAAACAATATACATGCCGATTATTTTAGGCCCTCTTTTTTCCACACTATATATTGCATCTGTCTCTCATACAATGTCTGTACATTCAACTATGTTTCCTGTTTATCAGCCATTTGAATTGGAGCGGGTGATGCCTGTATCTAGCGGACTAAAAACACGGTCTTCAAATAAAACAGTGCTACCTCTTGGTGGAGATAGCACCCCGGTTGTACATGCACGAGAACCAACCCTACCACACATAACCCAAACTCTCACAGATTCTACCCCTACTGTGATGGACAGAGAACCGGCTTCACCCAATCTAACCCCAACCCCAACAGATAGTAACCCAATTCCTGTTGACACAACACCATCTCCACCACAGAGCTCCCAAACAAGAGCAGTTAGTAAGGCAGCTCCAGTGCCCAAAGGGCCAGTACTACCATGGTGAACCCCAACTCCACCAGTTAGTACGCCTATTCCTGTGGAGGAAGCACAACCAGCTAGTCGTAGTTTAGCATCTATTGCATTTGATGTTGTTAAATTGTATGTGCGTATCTTCCCATCTTGGAAATATTATACTGAAGATGAAGGAAAATGCCAGTTGCAGGTGTTTGTCCAGGATTTATGTGTAAGTAATGTTATTCATGGCAATTACTTTGCTTTGTCCCATACATCCTACCTCCATAATGGTTATAATACAGCAAATTTTCCCATTTTTCTCTTTAGAGAATGACCGATTTGGAAACTCAGGATGAGGTAACCTGTGCTAATACCTCTGCTATCTTCAAGAATGCTTGGTGGCAGTATCGGAATTACCTGAAGAAAACGTACTTCATCGGCAAAGAAACTCATCAAATTCCCTTACGTTCTCCTGAGACACATTTACTGGACAATGACTAGGAACGCCTTGTTCTGTACTGGTCCCGAACCAAGAATATGGTAAGGTCTATGAGCTCATTTTCTATTTTAAGTACTATATTCTTGCATCTAACTATACTCTGTTCATGTAGAACAAGTGCCTAAACCTGAAGAACAACCGTTCTAATTTAAGATTCCATTGCTATCACAGTTCAAAAAAGCGCTAGGCGTTAATTATGCGTTTTGCCACCGCCTTGCGCTTTACTGACCAAAGCGCAAGCTTATGCGCAGTTATGCATAGATTAAGCGTAGTTATGCGCAATGCTTTTTGCCAACGCCTAGAGCCTAGGCGCACTTAAGCACTCGCTTAGGCGCGCCTTTTTTAACTATGATTGCTATCGTGCATACTACTTTGCTCTTGTATCACTGTATTTACTCATACAAACTTATTTTTAAATTGAAGGATCCACTCAAAACTCCAATGGCACAACAGGTATGTTCACGCATGTTTCTTTAACAGGTTTGCTCTTATCAATAGCTCTGTTGATTTCAATTTCAATTGTGTATACAGTTGACTTCTCATATCATGCACATTACTAGCATCACAACAGAGCCAATAGTGTTGTTGTACATGTCGACCCGTGGTACCCATCTGAAATCTTGTTGTGCCGTGTAGTTTCCCACACTTTGTATTCTTTCCTTGCTGCTTTGTCTTGAACTGATATGATTTGAATCGTGTCTCTATTTTGATTTGGCAAGACAATGCAGTGAGCATAGGACATAGATATATGTTTGTTTGATGCTTTTATTATGTACTAGTACATGGCAATAGAAGACTTGGTAGTTTAATCATGTCCACCTTACTAATGAACTGGTTCACCGAAATGAGTTTCATATACTAGTACATGCTAAACCTGTTATGTGTCTGCTTGTTTCTTCTTTTAGAATGCTGACAGAATATTGGGGAAGAGTGCCTTATTAAGCAATGGTAAAGGAAGTAATGCAGATAAGGTTCAGGATAGTGAGACATCCTTGTTGGTCTCCAACAAATCTGATAAGATAGCTAAGGAAGACTATCTTGAAGACAGTGAGACAACTCCAAAGTCCTGTCTTGGTTTAGTGTTCGAGTTACTGGCCACTACCGCTTGCACAAGCTATTAAAACTCACTGTCTGAATCAGTTCGGTTTCTTGAGTCTCAACTACAAGCTGAAAGACATCGATCAGCTATGCTGCGACAAGAAGCGGAAGGACTGTGGAAGTCCCTGGAGCATTCAGATGCATAATTTTTGGTGCAACAGCAAGCGTTGGAGGATTTTAGCATCAAACAGGACAAAGCTAATAAGCTTGCTAAGTTTATTGCCAGCATGGTGGATACCCAGGATAACATTTCTTGAGCTCTTCTGAAGTTGTTTCAGTTATGCTCTTGTTTTGCTACCGCGTTTATTTGCACTGGTGGCCAATTTTGACATCCTGTGTATGTAATATGTTGCTTTGTTCCCTATATTTGCACTGGTGGCGAACTTTGATGCCCAGTGGATGTAATATGTGTAATAGCGGTAATAGGGTAGCGTTAGTTGCTTGCTTATTTATTTCCTTATTGTCTTGTTTAGTTGTTTGCTTCTAGTCACTGCAGTTCTTTTTCCGTGTTTTTCTAGTGGCCACAATAACCTATTTTTGGTAACTAGGCCAAAATAATCATGGCAACACATGGACTGTTGTAACCATGGACCTCCTGCGGGTCGTATGATCCATGGGCCTTCTACGGGGCGCAGGATCCATTGGCCTTCTATACGGGCCGTAGGATCCCTGGGCCTTCTATGTGTCGTAGGATCCATTGGCCTTCTATACGGGCCGTAGGATCCATGGGCCTTCTACGGGTCGTAGGATCCATGGGCCTTCTATGGGTCGTACGATCCATGGGCCTTCTACGAGCCGTACGATCCATGGGCCTTTTACGGGCCGTACGATCCATGGGCCTTCTATGGGACGTATCATCATTTTGCCAATCATGGGTCGTACTATTCATGGACCATAATGGGCCGTTAATAGGCCATATTTGATAACTCTATGAAAACAGCCCAACGGGTTTTTTTGACATGAAAACGGCCCAACGTATTAACGGACCACAAACGGGCCGACTGTAACCACATGCTGAATTTGGCCCACAAGCAGAAAATGACAGTAACGGGCCATAAGTAACTGAATGCTGGAAATGAGCCCAAGAATAAATGGGCCATGAGAAGGCCGAAAGATAACATGGGCTGGAAACGACCCAGTGGAATAATGGGTCTTTAATGGGTATAAAGTGATACACTATTCATTACGGGCCAGTTTCACCACGGGCCGTTAATGGGCCAAGAGTTACAAAGGGCCTCATATGGGACGAAAGACGTCATGGGCCATACATGGGCGGGAAGTTAAAACGGGCTGAAATCATATTGGATGGCCCAAATGACGCTACAGGGCCTAATTCAGAGAGGTCGTAACGGGCCTTGGGTTAGCGGGCTGTAAATGGGCTATACACGAACAGGCCGTGAACAGGCTTTCCTTGGGCCGGCCCGCCACCTTTTGACCAAGTCAAATGGGCCGACCTTTTCACAGGAATAGGCCTCTGTTGGGCCGTGCCACATGTCGACGTATCATAGGTGCCTTAGGTCCAATGAGTGGATGACATCTGTCCCAATAGTGAGCCGACACGTGTTTCCTCCAGCCATGATTTTACACGTGGAAAATCCCCATTGGTTGGGGTTGTTAACGGGTTATCGGATCCAAAACCGGACCCGATATCTTAACACCGTTCCGTTACGGTGGATGCCACGTGTCGGTCACCCTTGACGAAAGCACTTCTGTGACGCACGATTTATCGTCATGGAAGTGGACACTTCCGTGATGATAATTTTGGTAATGTCATGGAACACTTCTACGACAGCACATGTATGACTATCTTGATTCAGTCATAAAATCGTCATGGATGTACATGCATGACAGAAAATGCGACCTACTGTGACAAACACGTATCATCACGGAAGTGTATTTTTTTGTAGTGTGGATAGCGGTCGATGTGTGGAGTAATAATAGTAGATGCAGGAAGGAGTCAGTCTACTAATCTTGGACGTGATGCCTATGTAATGATCATTGCCTGGATATCATCATGATTATTTGAAGTTCTATCAATTGCCCAACAATAATTTGTTCACCCACCATTTTCTATTTTTCTCAAGAGAAGCCACTAGTGAAACCTACGGCCCCCGGGTCTTATTTCTCATATATTTTCCTTATGGTCTACCTTTTCCTTGCGTTTTTCATATCTATTAAACAAAAAAATACAACAGTACCTTTTTGTAATTTAGTTGTTCCACGATCTATTTATCCCATCTACAAATTTACCTCACGACCTTTGCCTATCTTGAGGCGCCGTACCCCGAAAGGGATTGACAGCCCCTTTAACACGTCGGGTTACGAGGTGTTGTTATTTGTGTGCAGTGACTATTTATGTTGTGTTGCTTTGTTCTTCTACTAGCTCGATAACCTTCATTTCATATCTGAGGGAAATACCTACCGTCGTTGTGCTGCATCATCCCTTCCTCTTTGGGGAAATAGCGACGTAGCTTCAAGTGACATCAAAAGGAATTTCTGGCGCCGTTGCCGGGGAGGATCTTCAACATAACCAGGTTCCTAATCACAAATCTCATCTCCCTGCAATTTACATTATTTGCCTCTCGTTTTCATCTCCCCCACTTCACAAAAATTAGCCGTTTTATTCGCCTCTATTTTTCCGTTCACCATTTTCTTGCCGGATCTATTTTTGAGTGCAATCTTGTCGTGTGGTCATCATGACTCAAGAGAACACCAAACTATGCGACTTCTCAAATACCAACAACAATGATTTTATTGGCACTCCGCTTGCTCCTCCCGCCATTAGTGCGGAGACTTGTGAAATTAATACTGCTTTGATGAATCTTGTTATGAAAGACCAATTTTTCGGTAATCCTAATGAGGATGTCGTGTCCCATCTTGATACCTTTGTGGAATTATGGGATATACAAAAGAAAAAAGATGTGGACAATGATGTGGTCAAGATGAAATTATTTCCGTTTTCTTTGCTTGATTCTGCAAAAAAGTGTTTCTCTTCTTTCCCTCGCAACAATATCGATTCTTGGAATAAGTGCAAAGATGCGTTTATCACTAAGTATTTTCCTACCGCAAAAATTATTTCCCTTAGAACAAAGATCATGAATTTCAAGCAACTTGAACATGAGCATGTTGCACAATCTTGGGAACAGATGAAAATGATGCTAAGGAATTTCCCAACTCATGGGTTAAATCTTTGGATGATCATACAAATTTTTTATGCGGGGTTGAATTTTGTTTCTCGTAATCTTTTAGACTCCGCCGCAGGTGGTACTTTCATGGAAATTACCTTGGGTGAAGCCACCAAATTGCTTGATAATATGATGGCAAATTATTCACAATGGCATACTGAAAGGGCTCCTACTAGTAAAAAAGTTAATTCGGTTGAAGAAATTTCTTATTTGAGTGAAAAAGTTGATGCTCCTATGAAATTGGTTGCTAGTAAAAGTGTTCCTATTGATTTTAATGATATGCCTTTGTCTACTTTGATTGAGTAAAATAGTGATGCCATAGATGTGAATTTTATTTCTCGTAATAATTTCAACAACAATGGCATCACTATTTTACGTAACTAGATGTGATATTGCTCCCAACAATGCTTATAGAGGTAACAACATAGGAATTACCAAAGATGACAAAACTTAGATCCTTGCTTTATGCCTAGCTAAGGGCGTAAAACTATAGCGCTTGTTGGGAGGCAACCCAATGAATAAAATTTATTTTTGATTTTTGATTTATGTTCTTGAGTGTTAGCACAATTATGCTAGTGTTATGAATGTTTTTTCTGTGTTTTAATTAGTGTTTGTGCCAAGTAAAGCCTTTAGGATCTTTTGGGGTGATAGTTGTTTGATCTTGCTGAAAAAGAAAGAAATTTTATGCTCACAAAACTAATTATCATAAATCACAGAAAAGAGATTTTGCCCCGATTCTTTTTGAAGAAGATTAATTTACAAATTATGTTGGTGTTCCTAATTTGGTAGAAGTTTTGGAGTTATAGAAGTATTCGAAAGTTCCAGATTACTACAAATTGTTCTATTTTGACAGATTCTGTTTTCTTTGTGTTGTGTGCTTATTTTGATGGCTCTATGGTTTTCTTTGATGCGTTTTTTGTTGGGGAACGTTGCATAAAATAAAATATTTCCTACGTTCACCAAGATCAATCTATGAGTTCATTTAGCAACAAGAGAGAGAGGAGTGCATCTACATACCCTTGTAGATCGCGAGCGGAAGCGTTCAAGAGAACGGGGTTCAGGGAGTCGTACTCGTCGTGCTCCAAATCACCAGAGATCCTAGCGCCGAACGGACGGCACCTCCGCATTCAACACAGGTATGGTCAGCGTGACGTCTCCTCCTTCTTGATCCAGCAAGGGGGAAGGAGAGGTTGATGAAGATCCAGTAGCACGACGACGTGGTGGTGGATGTAGCAGGGATCCCGGTAGGGCTTCGCCAAGCGTCTGCGGGAGGGAGAGGTGTAGAAAGGGGAAAGGGAGGCACCAAGTGCAAGGGTGTGGCTGCCCTCCCTCCGCCCTCTATATATAGGGTCCCCAGGGGGGCGGCGGCCCTAGGAGATGGGATCTCCTAGGGGGGCGGCGGCCAAGGGGGGGCCTTGCCCCCAAAGGCAAGTGGAGGCGCCCCCTCCCCTAGGGTTCCCAACCCTAGGCGCAGGGGGGCCAACGGGGGGGGGGGGTGCACCAGCCCACCAGGGGCTGCTTCCCCTCCCACTTTAGCCCATGGGGCCCTCCGGGATAGGTGGCCCCACCCAGTGGACCCCCGGGGCCCTTCCGGTGGTCCCGGTACAATACCGGTGACCCCCGAAACATTCCCGATGGCCGACACTCGACTTCCCATATATAATTATTTACCTCGGAACCATTCCAGAACTCCTCCTGACGTCCGAGATCTCATCTGGGACTCCGAACAACTTTCGGTTTGCTGCATACTAATATCTCTACAACCCTAGCGTCACCGAACCTTAAGTGTGTAGACCCTACGGGTTCGGGAGACACGTAGACATGACCGAGACGGCTCTCCGGCCAATAACCAACAGCGGGATCTGGATACTCATGTTGGCTCCCACATGCCCCTCGATGATCTCATCGGATGAACTACGATGTCGAGGATTCAATCAACCCCGTATACAATTCCCTTTGTCAATCGGTATGTTACTTGCCCGAGATTCGATCGTCGGTATACCAATACCTCGTTCAATCTCGTTACCGGCAAGTCACTTTACTCATACCATAATGCCTGATCCCATGACCAGACACTTGGTCACTTTGAGCTCATTATGATGATGCATTACCGAGTGGGCCCAGAGATACCTCACCGTCATACGGAGTGACAAATCCCAGTCTCGATCCGTGTCAACCCAACAGACACTTTCGGAGATACCCGTAGTATACCTTTATAGTCACCCAGTTATGTTGTGACATTTGGTACACCCAAAGCACTCCTACGGTATCCGGGAGTTACACGATCTCATGGTCTAAGGAAAAGATACTTGACATTGGAAAAGCTCTAGCAAACGAACTACACGATCTTGTGCTATGCTTAGGATTGGGTCTTGTCCATCACATCATTTTCCTAATGATGTGATCTCGTTATCAATGACATCCAATGTCCATAGTCAGGAAACCATGACTATCTATTGATTAACGATCTAGTCAACTAGAGGCTCACTAGGGACATGTTGTGGTCTATGTATTCACACGTGTATTACGATTTCCGGATAATACAATTATAGCATGAATAAAAGACAATTATCATGAACAAGGAAATATAATAATAATCCTTTTATTGTTGCCTCTAGGGCATATTTCCAACAGTCTCGTACTTGCACTAGAGTCAATAATCTAGTTACATTGTGATGAATTGAACACCCATAGAGTTCTGGTGTTGATCATGTTTTGCTCGCGGAAGAGGTTTAGTTAACGGATCTGTGACTTTCAGATCCATATGTACTTTGCAAATATCTATGTCTCCATCTTGAACATTTTCACGGATGGAGTTGAAACGACGCTTGATGTGCCTGGTCTTCTTGTGAAACATGGGCTCCTTGGAAAGGGCAATAGCTCCAGTGTTGTCACAGAAGAGAGTGATCGGCCCCGACACATTGGATATGACTCCTAGGTCGGTGATGAAATCCTTCATCCATATTGCTTCATGCGCTGCCTCCGAGGCTGCCATGTACTCTGCTTCACATGTAGATCTCGCCACGATGCTCTGCTTGCAACTGCACCAGCTTACTGCTCCACGATTCAACATATACACATATCCAGTTTGTGACTTAGAGTCATCCAGATCTGTTTTGAAGCTAGCGTTGACGTTACCCTTTACGACGAGCTCTTCATCACCTCCATAGACGAGAAACATGTCCTTTGTCCTTTTCAGGTACTTCAGGATATTCTTGACCGCTGTCTAGTGTTCCTTGCCCGGATTACTTTGGTAACTTCCTACCAAACTTACGGCAAGGTTTACATCAGGTCTGGTACACAACATGTCATACATAATAGATCCTATGGCTGAGGCATAGGGGATGACACTCATCTCTTCTTTATCTTGTGCCGTGGTCGGGCATTGAGCTGAGCTCAATCTCACACCTTGCAATACAGGCAAGAACCCTTTCTTGGACTGATCCATATTGAACTTCTTCAATATCTTATCAAGGTATGTGCTTTGTGAAAGACCTATGAGGCGTCTCGATCTATCCCTATAGATCTTGATGCCTAATATGTAAGCAGCTTCTCCAAGGTCCTTCATTGAAAAACACTTATTCAAGTAGGCCTTAATGCTGTCCAATAGTTCTATATCATTTCCCATCAAAAGTATGTCATCTACATATAATATGAGAAATGCTACAGAGCTCCCACTCACTTTCTTGTAAATGCAGGCTTCTCCATAAGTCTGCATAAACCCAAACGTTTTGATAATCTCATCAAAGCGAATGTTCCAACTCCAAGATGCTTGCACCAGCCCATAAATGGATAACTGGAGCTTGGACACCTTGTTAGCATTCTTAGGATCGACAAAACCTTCCGGCTGCATCATATACAGTTCTTCCTTAAGATGTCCGTTAAGGAATGCCGTTTTGACGTCCATCTCCCATATCTCATAATCATAGTATGCGACAATTGCTAACATGATTCGGACGGACTTCAGCTTCGCTACGGGAGAGAAAGTCTCATCGTAGTCAAACCTTGAACTTGTCGATAACCCTTAGCGACAAGTCGAGCTTTATAGATGGTAACATTACCATCCGTGTCCGTCTTCTTCTTAACGATCCATTTGTTTTCTATCACTCGCCGATCATCGGGCAAGTCTGTCAAAGTCCATACTTCATTTTCATACATGGATCCTATCTCGGATTGCATGGCTTCAAGCCATTTGTTGGAATCTGGGTACGCCATTGCTTCTTCATAGTTCGAAGGTTCACCGTTGTCTAACAACATGATTTCCAGGACAGGGTTGCCATACCACTCTGGTGTGGAACGTGTCCTTGTGGACCTACAAAGTTCAGTAGCAACTTGATCCGAAGTACCTTGATCATCATCATTAATTTCCTCTCCAGTCGGTGTAGGCACCACATGAACATTTTCTTGAGCTGCACTACTTTCCGGTTCAAGAGGTAGTACTTCATCAAGTTCTACTTTCCTCCCACTTACTCCTTTCGAGAGAAACTCTTTTTCCAGAAAGGATCCGTTCTTGGCAACAAAGATCTTGCCTTCGGATCTAAGGTAGAAGGTATACCCAATGGTTTCCTTAGGGTATCCTATGAAGACGCATTTTTTCGACTTGGGTTTGAGCTTTTCAGGTTGAAGTTTCTTGACATAAGCATCGCATCCCTAAACTTTTAGAAATGACAGCTTAGGTTTCTTCCCAAACCATAATTCATACGGTGTCGTCTCAACGGATTTAGACGGATCCCTATTTAAAGTGAATGTAGCTGTGTCTAGAGCGTATCCCCAAAATGATAGCGGTAAATCGGTAAGAGACATCATAGATCGCACCATATCCAATAGAGTGCGGTTAAGACATTCGGACACACTGTTACGCTGAGGTGTTCCAGGCGGCGTGAGTTGTGAAACGATTCCACATTTCCTTAAGTGCGTACCAAATTCATGACTTAAATATTCTCCTCCACGATCTGATCGTAAGAACTTTATCTTTCGGTCACGTTGATTCTCTACCTCATTCTGAAATTCCTTGAACTTTTCAAAGGTCTCAGACTTGTGTTTCATCAAGTAGACATACCCATATATACTCAAGTCATCAGTGAGAGTGAGAACATAACGATATCCTCTGCGAGCCTCAACGCTCATTGGACCGCACACATTGGTATGTATGATTTCTAATAAGTTGGTTGCTCACTCCATTGTTCCGGAGAACAGAGTCTTGGTCATTTTGCACATGAGGCATCGTTCGCATGTGTCAAATGATTCATAATCGAGAGACTCTAAAAGTCCATCAGCATGGAGCCTCTTCATGCGCTTGACACCAATGTGACCAAGGCGGAAGTGCCACAAGTATGTGGGACTATCGTTATCAACTTTACATCTTTTGGAATTCACACTATGAATATGTGTAACATTACATTCGAGATTAATTAAGAATAAACCATTGACCATCGGGGCATGACCATAAAACATATCTCTCATATAAATAGAACAACCATTATTCTTGGATTTAAATGAGTAGCCATCTCATATTAAACGAGATCCAGATACAATGTTCATGCTCAAACTTGGCACTAAATAACAATTATTGAGGTTTAAAACTAATCCCGTAGGTAAATGTAGAGGTAGCGTGCCGACGGCGATCACATCGACCTTGGAACCATTCCCGACGCGCATCGTCACCTCGTCCTTCGCCAGTCTCCGCTTATTCCACAGCTCCTGCTTTGAGTTACAAATATGAGCAACGGCACCGGTATCAAATACCCAGGAGCTACTACGAGCACTGGTAAGGTACACATCAATTACATGTATATCACATATACCTTTAGTGTTGCCGGCCTTCTTGTCCGCTAAGTATTTGGGGCAGTTCCGCTTCCAGTGACCCTTCCCTTTGCAATAAAAGCACTCAGTTTCACGCTTGGGTCCATTCTTTGACTTCTTCCCGGCAACTGGCTTACCGGGCGCGGCAACATCCTTGCCGTCCTTCTTGAAGTTCTTCTTACCCTTGCCTTTCTTGAACTTGGTGGTTTTATTGACCATCAACACTTGATGTTCCTTTTTGATTTCTACCTCTGCTGACTTCAGCATTGAAAATACTTCAGGAATAGTTTTCACCATCCCCTGCATATTGTAGTTCATCACAAAGCTCTTGTAGCTCGATGGGAGCGGCTGAAGGATTCTGTCAATGACCGCCTTGTCTGGGAGGTTAATGTCCAGCTGGGACAGGCGGTTGTGCAACCCCGACATTTTGAGTATGTGCTCACTGACAGAACTATTTTCCTCCATCTTACAACTATAGAACTTGTCGGAGACTTCATATCTCTCGACCCGGGCGTGAGCTTGGAAAACCATTTTGAGCTCCTCGAACATCTCATATGCTCCGTGTTGCTCAAAATGCTTTTGGAGCCCCGGTTCTAAGCTGTAAAGCATGCCGCACTGAACGAGGGAGTAATCATCAGCACGTGTCTGCCAAATGTTCAAATCATCTTGCAGTGCTAGGAGAGCAGGTGGGTCACCTAACGGTGCTTCAAGGACATATGCTTTCTTGGCAGCTATGAGGATGATCCTCAGGTTCCGGACCCAGTCCGTATAGTTGCTCCCATCATCTTTCAGCTTGGTTTTCTCTAGGAACGCGTTGAAGTTCATGTTGACATGAGCGTTGGCCATTTGATCTACAAGACATTTTTGCAAAGATTTTAGACTAAGTTCATGATAATTAAGTTCATCTAATCAAATTATTTAATGAACTCCCACTCAGATAAGACATCCCTCTAGTCATCTAACTGTTACATGATCCGAGTCGACTAGGCCGTGTCCGATCATCACGTGAGATGGACTAGGCATCATCAGTGAACATCTCCATGTTGACCGTATCTTCCATACGACTCATGTTCGACCTTTCGGTCTCTGTGTTCCGAGGCCATGTCTGTACATGCTAGGCTCGTCAAGTTAACCTAAGTGTTTTGCATGTGTAAATCTGTCTTACACCCGTTGTATGTGAACGTTAGAATCTATCACACCCGATCATCACGTGGTGCTTCGAAACAACGAATTGTCACAATGGTGCACAGTTAGGGGGAAAACTTTCTTGAAATTATTATGAGGGATCATCTTATTTACTACCGTCGTTCTAAGTAAACAAGATGCAAAAACATGATAAACATCACATGCAATCAAATAGTAGTGACATGATATGGCCAATATCATATAGCTCTTTTGATCTCCATCTTCGGGGCTCCATGATCATCTTCGTCACCGGCATGACACCATGATCTCCATCATCATGATCTCCATCATCATGATCTCCATCATTGTGTCTCCATGAAGTTGCTCACCAACTATTACTTCTACTACTATAGCTAACGGTTTAGCAATAAAGTAAAGTAATTACATGGCGTTAAATCATTGACACGCAGGTCATACAATAATTAAGAAAACTCCTATGGCTCTTGCCGGTTGTCATACCCATCGACATGCAAGTCGTGATTCCTATTACAAGAACATGATCTCATACATCACAATATATAATTCATCATTCATCACAACTTTTGGCCATATCACATCACAAAGCAATTGCTGCAAAAACAAGTTACACGTCCTCTAATTGTTGTTGCATCTTTTACGTGGCTGCAATAGGGTTCTAGCAAGAACGTTTTCTTACCTACGAAAAAGCCACAACGTGATTTGTCAACTTCTATTTACCCTTCATAAGGACCCTTTTCATCGAATCCGCTCCAACTAAAGTGGGAGAGACAAACACCCGCTAGCCACCTTATGGAACTAGTGCATGTCAGTCAGTGGAACCTGTCTCACGTAAGCGTACGTGTAAGGTCGGTCCGGGCCACTTCATCCCACAATACCGCTGAAGCAAAATAATACTAGTAGTGGCAAGAAAGTTGACAACATCTACACCCACTACAGATTTGTGTTCTACTCGTGCAAAGAGAACTACGCATAGACCTAGCTCATGATGCCACTGTTGGGGAACGATGCATAAAATAAAAAAATTCCTACGTTCACCAAGATCAATCTATGAGTTCATCTAGCAACGAGAGAGAGGAGTGCATCTACATACCCTTGTAGATCACGAGCGGAAGCGTTCAAGAGAACGGGGTTGAGGGAGTCGTACTTGTCGTGATCCAAATCACCGGAGATCCTAGCGTCGAACGGACGGCACCTCCGCGTTCAACACACGTACGGTCAGCGTGACGTCTCCTCCTTCTTGATCCAGCAAGGGGGAAGGAGAGGTTGATGAAGATCCAGCAGCACGACGGCATGGTGGTGGATGCAGAAGGGATCCCGGCAGGGCTTCGCCAAGCGTCTGCGGGAGGGAGAGGTGTAGCAAGGGGAAAGGGAGGTGCCAAGTGCAAGGGTGCGGCTGCCCTCCCTCCCCCCTCTATATATAGGGTCCGCAGGGGGGCGCCGGCCCTAGGAGATGGGATCTCCTAGGGGGGCGGCGGCCAAGGGGGGTGCCTTGCCCCCAAGGCAAGTGGAGGCGCCCCCTCCCCTAGGGTTCCCAACCCTAGGCGTAGGGGGGGGCAAGGGGGGCGCACCATCCCACCAGGGGCTGGTTCCCCTCCCACTTCCGCCCATGGGCCCCTCCGGGATAGGTGGCCCCACCCGGTGGACCCCCGGGACCCTTCCGGTGGTCCCGGTACAATACCGATGACCCCCGAAACATTCCCGATGGCCGAAACTCGACTTCCCATATATAATTCTTTACCTCCGGACCATTCCGGAACTCCTCGTGACGTCCGGGATCTCATCCGGGACTCCGAACAACTTTCAGTTTGCTGCATACTAATATCTCTACAACCCTAGCGTCACCGAACCTTAAGTGTGTAGACCCTACAGGTTCGGGAGACACGTAGACATGACCAAGACGGCTCTCCGGCCAATAACCAACAACGGGATCTGGATACCCATGTTGGCTCCCACATGCTCCTTGATGATCTCAACGGATGAACCATGATGTCGAGGATTCAATCAACCCCGTATACAATTCCCTTTGTCAATCGGTATGTTACTTGCCCGAGATTCGATTGTCGGTATCCCAATACCTCGTTCAATCTCGTTACCGGCAAGTCACTTTACTCGTACCATAATGCATGATCCCGTAACTAGACACTTGGTCACTTTGAGCTCATTATGATGATGCATTACCGAGTGGGCCCAGAGATACCTCTCCGTCATACGGAGTGACAAATCCCAGTCTCGTTCCGTGTCAACCCGACAGAAACTTTCGGAGATACCCGTAGTATACCTTTATAGTCACCCAGTTACGTTGTGACGTTTGGTACACCCAAAGCACTCCTACGGTATCCGGGAGTTACATGATCTCATGGTCTAAGGAAAAGATACTTGACATTGGAAAAGCTGTAGCAAACGAACTACACGATCTTGTGCTATGCTTAGGATTGGGTCTTGTCCATCACATCATTTTCCTAATGATGTAATCTCATTATCAATGACATCCAATGTCCATAGTCAGGAAACCATGACTATCTGTTGATTAACGAGCTAGTCAACTAGAGGCTCACTAGAGACATGTTGTGGTCTATGTATTCACACGTGTATTACGATTTCCGGATAATACAATTATAGCATGAATAAAAGACAATTATCATGAACAAGGAAATATAATAATAATCCTTTTATTATTGCCTCTAGGGCATATTTCCAACATTTTTTCCATAGAAAAGTTGGAATACAGTAGATATAATACAAAAACAAAATAAGAATTTGTTTGACACAGAACTTATAGTAATGGTTTGCTTTATTTTACTAATGGATCTCATAAGGGTTTTGTTGACACTACTAGGAAAAGGCCTGCTAGTGGCACACCTGTTTTGCCTACTAATGGCGCACTACAGGTGCACCACTAGCATCATGCCACTAGAATTTTATACTAATGGTGCACCCCTGGTGCGCCATTAGTATATACCAGATACTAATGTCGCACCAGGGAGTGCGCCATTAGTATATCACATGGTGCGCCATTACTATCTGACTTAGTAATCGCGCACCACATAGAAATGCGCCATTAGTAACAATTTTTTTTCAAACACTTTTTTAGAAAAAGAATTCAAATTTTTTTCTGTTTTTTCCTTAATATCGGGTCACTATGGCTTAATCTCGGGTCAATATGCTTAATCTTAAGTCAAATCGCACTAAGTGGTCAAACTTCCCAAAAGGTCACCCATCCTCACACTACTCCAGCCCGAGCACGCTTAACTTCGCAATTCTATCCAATCCCAGCACCACCTCACTTAACAGGCATTTGTTTATATATCTATCATATCAATCCTATTAAACCTTGTTGATGTATAGGACTTTGTTCATGTTCATGAGTATGATGAAATTTTGAAAAATATTTCAAACTTCCTGATCATATTACGTATCATTTTTTGAAAAACAATTCCAAAAAAAATCAAAACTATTTTTTTTCTGTTACTAGGGGACACCTAGCAAACGGTGCGCCACTAGTAAGTTTGAATTTTTTTTTCATTTTCCCCCTCTAGATCTTAACAGCCCCGTAACTTTTTTCTGTTAGGTTTTTGAGGATTTTGAAAATGTTTAACGGGGTTCCCATTGTTAAATTCGGATGTAACTTTTCGAGTAGATGATTTTTCATATAAAAAACTTTTTAATCCGAGTTCGTATGCAAAAGTTATGCCCATTTTACAAATTCCATAGAGATTTTGCAAATAAAGTCGAAATTTATATTTGTAAATTTTCCCAACAAGTAGGCCACATATCACATGGGAAACTTATTTTCTTTTATTTTTTGACATTTCCATCATTTTCTTTTAT
>NC_041383.1:467755846-467764710 GCF_002162155.2 Triticum dicoccoides | reverse complement strand
TGCGCCATTACTATTTTTGAAAAAAATTGAAAAAATAAAAAAAAATAAAAAAAATTACTAGTGGCGCACCGTGGATGTGGTGCGCCATTACTAGTTTAACTAGTAATGGCGCACTATCCCCTGGTGCGCCATTACTAGTTTTGAAAAAAATATTAAAAAAATGTTACTAGTGGCGCACCGTGGATGTGATGCGCCATTAGTATTTGGACACTAATGGTGCAGAAACACATGGTGCGCCATTAGTATATAGTAGTAGCGCACCACATGTGTGGTGTGCCATTAGTGTCCATATAATCTATAGCCCTTTTCTTAGTAGTGTGAGTTTTGTGTGATTGAAGTTTTCAAGTTTTGGGTTATCTTAGATGGATGAAAGAAGGATAGAAGGGCCTAATCTTGGGGATGCCCTGGCATCCGAAGCTATTATCCAAGAATGAGCAACCAACTAAGCTTGGGGATGCCCCCGATTGGCATCCCCTCTTTCTTCTAACGACCGTCGGTATTTTACTCGAGACTATATTTTTATTCGTCACATGATATGTGTTTTTCTTGGAGCGTCTTGTATGATATGTGTATTTGCTTGTTTTATTTTGTGTTTTAAGTCATCAATTCTTGCTGGACACACCTATTTGAGAGAGCCAAAATTATGTCATGACTTGTTATAATTTCTCTCTATGCTTCACCTAAATTTTTACGAGCAATGCACTTGCTCTAGTGCTTCACTTATATCTTTTTGAGCACGGTGTGCTTAGTATTTTTTAAGAAATGCTCTCTTGATTCACTTAGATTTATTTGAGAGTTAGTAAAATTCTGAAGAAATTCTCTCTTGCTTCACTTAAATTATTTTGAGACAAAGAAAATATGTTATGCTCATGATCTTCACTTATATTTGTTTGAGCTTATGAAAAGCAACACATGAAAATTAGTCCCAAAGTGATAGATATCCAAGAAGGGTAATGAAAGAAAAAATATGTCATGAAGATGATTGGACAAAATAAACTTGATTCTTAGTAATAGTTTTGAGATATGATAATGTGATATGTGAGTTATGTTGATGAGTAACGGTGCTCTAGTAAGAATATTGGTGTTAAGGTTCGTGATTCCCTATGCATGCACGAAAGTCAATAATCATGCAATGAAAATTATATCCTACTTGTGGTGCATTATTCGGTGTTAATTATGCTTAATGCTTGCTTATGAGATTATTTGTTTCTTGGTTGGTCGCTTCTCAATCTTTTTGCTAGCCTTCATTTTGCACCAAGTATGACCGCTACTTGTGTATCCAAAATCTTTTAAACTAGTTTTGCCATAGAGTCCACTATATCTACCTATATGCGGTATTCTTTTGTCGTTCTAAGAAAATTTGCATGTGCCATCTCTACTTTTCAAAATGAACTTCTCTTTTGTGTGTTTGTTTCGCTCGTGGAACGGTAACGGGTAGCTAATATTTTCCATGCTAGATGTGTTATTCTCACGACGAGTGTTTATTCACTTGTCATTGCACGAGAGTAAGGCAAAGGTTTAGGGATACCCAGTCCCGAAATGCAAAAATGAATTTACTTTATGTTGTCAAATAATAAATTCCTTGGAAAGTGTTGGTATGGAGGGCACCCGTGGATACGGCTAGCCATGGAAAGTGAAAGTTATGGCGGAAAAAGGAATAAACTTTATTTTCTGTTTGGGAACCGCCTATGATATATCTAGCATGGAAAGTATTGGGATGCTCCAAGTCGTTTTCGTTGGTGGGATGCATACACCTCCCAGAAATGTTTCTATCTCTAATTTTTCGCTTTGAGCTCTGGCACCTCTACAAATCCCTACTTCCCTCCACGAAGGGCCTTTCTTTTACTTTATGCAATTTTATTTTTGAAATTGAGTCTCCATCCTCTCTTATAAAAGCACCAACTAGGGGGCAATGTGATCGTACTTAAGTATTGGGTGTAGCTAATATTCGAGTGTGTTTCATGAATGGATCAATGTTTGAGCATGATGGGCTAGGTATAACTTGTTTTAGCATTGATATTTTGAAAGACATGGTTGCTTGTTGATATGCTTGAGTATCTAAATTATTATGTCAAAACTAGGCTATTGCTTTGAATCACATAAAAGTCCAAATGTCCATGCTATAAAGAAAAGAATATGAATGACTTGATAAACAGCACTCCACATCAAAAAATTTGTTTTTATCACTTACCTACTCGAGGACGAGCAGGAGTTAAGCTTGGGGATGCTGATACGTCTCCAATGTATCTATAATTTTTTATTATTCCATGTTGTTTTATTATCCATCTTGGATGTTTTATAATCATTATATAGTCATTTTATATCATTTTTGGTACTAACCTATTGACATAGTGCCAAGTGCAAGTTGCTATTTTCTGCATGTTTTTTACAGCGCACGAAATCAATATCAGATGGAGTCCAAATGCCACGCCAATTTACGATGATTTTTTATGGACCAGAAGGAATAAGTTAGGCCCTGGTTGCACCTGGGGGGAGTCCCGAGGAGGGGACAACCCACCAGGGTGTGCTAGGAGGCCCATGCGCGCCCTGGTGGATTGTGCCCACCTCGGGTGCCCCCTGGACCGACTCTTTGCTCTATAAATACCCCAATATTCCAGAAATCCTAGGGGAGTGGACAAAATATTCATCCAGCCGCCGCAAAGTTCAGAACCACAAGATCCAATCTAGACACCATCATAGAGGGGTTCACCACTTCCGTTGCTGCCTCTCCGATGATGCGTGAGTAGTTCTTTGTAGACCTTCGGGTCCATAGTTAGTAGCTAGATGGCTTCCTCTGTCTCTCTCTCTCCTAATTATCAATACAATGGTCTCTTGGAGATCCATATGATGTAAGTCTTTTGGCGGTGTGTTTGTTGGGATCTGATGAACTTCGAGTTTATGATCAGTTATATCTTTTTATATCCATGAAAGTTATTTGAGTTCTTTGACCTCTTATATGCGTGATCTCTTATAGCCTCGTATTTCTTCTCCGATATTTGGGTTTTGTTTGTCCAACTTTATCTATTTATCTTGCAATGGGAAGAGGTGCCCAGTAGTGGGTTCGATCTTACGGTGCTTGATCCTTGTGACAGAAAGGGAACCGACACGTCTGTATCATTGCTACTAAGGATAAAAAGATGGGATCCATATCTTCCGCAATAGATAAACGGATCTTATCTACATCATGTCATCGTTCTTATTGCATTACTCCGTTTTTCCATGAACTTAATACACTAGATGCATGCTGGATAGCGGTCGATGTGTGTAGTAATAGTAGTAGATGCAGACAGGAGTCGGTCTACTAATCTTTGATGTGATGCCTATGTAATGATTATTGCCTGGATATCGTCATGATTATTTGAAGTTCTATCAATTGCCCAACAGTAATTTGTTCACCCACCGTTTGCTATTTTCTCGAGAGAAGCCACTAGTGAAACCTACGGCCCCCGGGTCTTCTTTCTCATATATTTGCCTTGCGGTCTACTTTTTCCTTCCGTTTATTTTCAGATCTATTAAACCAAAAAATACAAAAATACCTTGCTGCAATTTATTTGTTCCGCGATCTATTTATCCCATCTACAAATTTACCTCACGTCTTTTGCCTATCTTGAGGCGCCATACCCTGAAAGGGATTGACAACCCCTTTAACACGTCGGGTTGCGAGGTGTTGTTATTTGTGTGCAGGGGTTGTTTACGTTGTGTTGCTTGGTTCTCCTAATGGTTCGGTAACCTTGGTTTCATATTGATAACCCACAAGCATAGGGGATCGCAACAGTTTTCGAGGGTAGAGTATTCAACCCAAATTTACTGATTCGACACAAGGGGAGCCATAGAATATTCTCAAGTATTAGCAGTTGAGTTGTCAATTCAACCACACCTGAAAGACTTAATATCTGCAGCAAAGTATTTAGTAGCAATGTAGTATGGAATTAATGGTAACAGTGGCAAAAGTAATAGTAGCAGTTTTGTAGCGATCGTAACAGTGGCAACGGAGAAGTAACTAAGCAAAGAACAATATGTGAAAAGCTCGTAGGCAATAGATCAATGATGGATAATTATGTCGGATGCAATTCATCATGCAACAGTTATAACATAGGGTGACATAGAACTAGCTCCATTTCATCAATGTAATGTAGGCACGTATTCTGAATATAGTCATACGTGCTTATGTAAAAGAACTTGCATGACATCTTTTGTCCTACCCTCCCATGGCAGCGGGGTCCTAATGGAAACTAAGGGATATTAAGGCCTCCTTTTAATAGAGTACGGGACCAAAGAATTAGCACTTAGTGAATACATGAACTCCTCAAACTACGGTCATGTCGGCGTTCTGGGAACGGGGGTCCCCAGACTTGCCTGCCTGCGGCCTGCGGCGTGGCTCAAGGGGCGGCCCAGCATGGCCCATCTCCATCAGCACGAGCTCAAGACCCTCGCGAGGGGCCTAGCCTCGCGGGGCGGACGATAGGAGGCTTCCTCAGGCACGGCCTCGTCAGGCTGGCTCACGAGGAGGCGGAGAGATCAAGGCGGGGTACCTCACGAGGTGCCCATGACGCAAGCCATGACGACCAAGGGCGCCAGGCGGGCGCCAGCCCGCGCAGTGTCCTTCTTTCCTCTTTGGTGCAAAGGGAGCAAGCGCAGGCGAGAGCATCAAGAAAAGGCATCCATTTCTATGCAACAAGACCAAGACAAGCAGAACGGCGGGATGGAGGTCATCGTGGAGCCCAAGCTGGCGTCACCACCAGAGCCTTTGGCAGGCGAGGACCAACTTTAGTCAGGATAAGTGTACTAGATGTTCCCCTTCAAAATGGCCAATTGTTGGCGCCCTTCCCGCTCAATATTTGGGAAGAGGCCCAGGGCCTTTGCCTATAAATAGGACTAGCCACCACAAAGTAGAGGAGAGATCGAATCACAACGGACCGATCGATCAAGAGAGTAACTGAACTCCCCCTAGTAGTTCATGGCACCAGCCAAGAACAGACCCTCGTGAGGCTGTTCTTCCTTGTATTGTTCATCATCAGCACAAGAGGCAATCCACCACACCACACACTAGAGTAGGGTATTACACCGCAATGGTGGCCTGAACCAGTATAAACTCTGTGTCTCTTGTGTTGTTCCTTTGATTGCTTAGATCATAGCGAGGCGGTGAGGTTCAGGTAGGCAGAGGGCCAAATCTCCGTCCGCACCCTAGTGTTCGAATCTAGAGGGTCTGCCGGAACCCAAAATCCGACATTTGGCGCGCCAGGTAGGGGTGCACCGGAATTCGCCTTCTGCCGCGCTGTTCTTCACCGACCATCGCGTCCATGTTAGACGCTCGTCGGGCCCGCGCCGAGCGCCGAGCCGTTCTCACTTCCCGCGTCGCCCAGACGGCCCCCGTCAGCGGCCACACCCACCGTTCCCCGTCGCCTGCCATCAACGCCGCCACCGGCCCGGTGGGGAACGAGCAGCAAGCATTGTCCCAGCATCCATCCATGAGGCGAGACGGCCGCACTGCCGCTCCCTCGCTCGCCCCGGCGGGTTCTTCGTCCCGCTCGCCCCACGCGGCCATGGAGGCTCGAGCTGCGCTCATCGCGGCAAACGAGCTCCTGCGCTACCGCCCAGTCGACAACGTCTATGAAGAGTGGCTCGACCGCGTCGCCGAGCTCGTCCGTGCCGCAGGGGGCTCCCCCGCGCCATCCTTCTTGCTGCACCACACCCCGCCCTGCGCGGGCAATGAAGCTCCGGGGGCGCCTCAGCTGCCTCCCCCTCAAGAAGGCGCCCTGGCCCCAAGGCGCGTGGCCCCTGGACGGAACCCACCCCGTCTTGCGCCAGCACAGCAAGAGCGGAGCTGCCAAGAGGTTCCTCGCCCCCAAGAAGCTGCCCGAGTGCTCCCTGCTCTGGTCCGTCACGACCACACTCCTGTCCCAGCACACCAAGACCCCGCGCTGCTCCCAGCTACAGCGCATGGGGGCCCGCAAGACCAAGCTCCTCGTCACCAGAGGCCTCCCGTGGCCATGGCAGGATGCCGCGCCTTCACCACCGGGCTACGCAGCGTCGCGTGACCCTGCAAGTTCAAGTCAGACCTGCCTCCTCGCTACGACGGCACGGCCGACCCTGCGGAGTTCCTCCAGCTCTACGAGCTAGGCATTGAAGCCGCCAACGAGGATGAGAAGGTCATGGCGAACTAGTTTCCCATGGCACTCAAGGACGGGGCCCGCACCTGGCTCCTGAACCTGGCACCAGGCACGGTCTCCTCCTGGGATGAGATGCGCACCCGTTTCATCGCCAACTTCCAAGGTACTCGCGACCGGCCACCTGCCCTGAGCGACATGCGCCGCATCAAGCAGCAACCAGGGGAGACCCTGCAGAAGTACATCCAGCACTTCAACAATGCACATCTCAAGATTCCCAAGGTGACCGAGGAGGCCATCATCTCAGCCTTCTCCGACGGCGTGCGCGACGTCAAGATGAAGGAGGAGCTGGCGATGCATGAAGATCTGTGCACTTCCTTGGAGCTGTTCAACTTGGCAACCAAGTGCGCCAGGGCTGAGGAAGGGCGCCTTTCCCTCCTCGAGCTGCCAGCCGCCGACCCAGAAGAGAAGAAATCCAAGGCTAAGGACGTGAAGCGCAAGGGGGCTGCCGTGCTCGCGGCAGAACCAGACACCAAGCGGGGCAGAGATCAGCCCGAGTCTTTCAAGGGCAGCCGGTACTGTGTGTACCACAACCTTCACACCCATAACACCAACGAATGCCAAGAGCTCCGAGCTGTGCGAGAAGGAAGGGTTGGCCGACGCCCCGACCGCAACGATCGTGGCTATGGCCAAGGAGGAGGAAGGAACACAGGACGCTGGGAAGACCGCGGCCCTCGCCAAGGGTGGCGCGACCGACCTCGCGAGGATCGCTGGCAGGATCAGCCTCGTGAGGGAGACTAGAGGGATCGGCCTCGCGAGGATCGCCCGCAAGGAAACGCAGGCCTCCCTCCACTGCCGCCGTAGCCGAGGAGAAATGAGGACCATCATCAGGACGAGGGGGCTGGGGGCTTCCAGGAGCCGTGCGCGATCGCCTGCATCCTGGGCGGAGCTCAAGCCCCAGCCTCTCAACGCATCTTCAAGAAGTTCGCCCGCGAAGTGAATGCAGCCCTCCCTAAGCTTGAAGCCACGCGCCCCCTTAGGTGGTCGATGTGCGCCATCACGTTCAGCTCAGCGGATCATCTCAAGTGCGCGGCCATAGCCGGAGTCCTCCCAATGCTTTGCTCCCCAGTCATCAGCAACATGCAAGTCACCAGGACCATCATCGATGGCGGGGCAGGGCTCAACATCCTGTCCGTAGAGACGTTCAACAATCTCCAAGTGCCTTACGATCAGCTTCAGCCAACCAAGCCTTTCTCCGGAGTCACCGACGGCTCCACAGTTCCAATTGGGCAGGTCCGCCTCTCTGTCACCTTTGGGGCGCGCAACAACTACCGCACCGAGCTCATCGACTTCGACGTCGCCCACATTCGCCTGCCGTACAACGCCATCCTCGGCTACCTAGCTCTTGCTAAGTTCATGGCCGTAACTCATCACGGCTACAACGTCCTCAAGATGCCAGGAAGCGGTGGAGTCATCACGGTGCCTTGTGAAGAAAGAGACACGGTGTGCTCCCTGGAACGAGCTTTTCAGGCCGCATCACTTGAAGACCCAGATCGCGGGAGCGGGAGGCTCCCTGAGACATCCCCCAAGAAGAAGAAGACATCGCCAGGCCCGACCCCTCAGTAGGCAGGCCCCTCAGGGTCTGCGGCTGCTCAAGGGGTACCTCCTTCTATCGCATAGGGAGGCGCGCTCGGCACCCTCCTCAAGCAGGGCTCGGGGGCTCCCACCTGGAGGGCCACCGACCTTGCTAAGGTCACGAGGGAGGCGCTTGGGCACCACTTGGAGGCGTGTTTCAGAACATGTTTCCCTCGGGAAGGAGCAAAGCAAGGAGGGCCAAACCCTCAGGAGTTCGTCAGTCAGATCACACAGGAGTTGCAGGAGTCAAGAGTCATGAGTGGCAGCCGCTGCTTACCCGCCGCAGCTCCCCATCCAGGTGAGGATGGCGGGCTGCGCGTCTGCATCGACATCCCAGGGCTCAACCGAGTCGCCTCTCAGGAGCGCTTCTGGCCCTCACGTGTGGGGCGCTGCGGAGGCCCACCCCACAGCTACGTTCGCATGCCATACGGCTTGCCGAACGCGGCTGCGATGCGCCAGCGCCTCATGAGGAGCATCCTGGAGGCTCAGGAGGCCAGGCGGTCTGCAGTCCTGGTAGAGATGGAGATGGTTCGCGAGGAGCCACCAGCGCCCCCGGAGCCTCCCGAGGCTCCTGGGCCTGGGGGCCCGTGAAGATCGGCTCCCGCAGCCCACTACATCTGCTACTTCAACACCCCTTCGTCGTTAACACTATCAGGTGACATCTTTCAAGTTTTGTTTCTAGCTGGGAGCGCCCTCAGGGCTGCATCATTCCCAGGCCGCGTGGGTCCGTCCCTGCGGCGTGTACCACTTTTTCTCGTGTTTTTAGCTTACTTTGTTGGGGGCACCCCTCGGGCTGCATCATCCCCAAGTCGCTCGGGTCAGACCCAGTGGCGTGTACCCCTCTTGTGTTTATTTTCGGGCCATGCATTCGACCCATCATGCTTGTTATTTGGTGCTTGTTCGTGGCACCTCTCCTTCCTTGATGTCGGCAGCTTGCGCGTTAAAGGGGGGGTACCTGAGCATCGCGACTCGGGGCTCCTACCGGCTCTCCAGCCCTCACCCTCTGGCTTTGTCCACGGCATCGCGCCCCGGCAAACCAGCGACGGCTGAGACTAGCTCAAGGGCCGGGTCCCGAGGAAGTAGAGCATCGACATCTAACCTAGCTTGCGCGTTAAAGGGGGG
>NC_041383.1:467732314-467755680 GCF_002162155.2 Triticum dicoccoides | reverse complement strand
TACCAGCTCTCCAGCCCTCACCCTCTGGCTTTGTCCATGGCATCGCGCCCCGGCAAACCAGCGACGACTGAGACTACCTCGAGGGCCGGGAACCGAGGACGTAGAGCGTCGACATCTAACCAAGCTTGCGCGTTAAAGGGGGGGTACCTGAGCATCGCGACTCAGGGCTCCTACCGGCTCTCCAGCCCTCACCCTCTGGCTTTGTCCATGGCATCGCGCCCCGGCAAACCAGCGATGGCTGAGACTAGCTCGAGGGCCGGGACCCGAGGACGTAGAGCATCGGCATCTGGCAAAATTTGCAGGAACACATCACAAGTTAAGGCCCAGTGTCAGGCGCAACCCACCTTGAGGTAGGGCCCCGTGAGTCCCGCGCTGGCTCACGGGTGCCCAGATACACCTCCTCATGCCCTACCGTGCCGGCCACGTGTCAGGGCGGGGCTGTACATGCCCCGGGGGCTCCTCCCGGAGGGGAGCCCCCTCCCACACACTAGTGGAAGCACCATGCTCCGCGCTGGCTGACGACACTACCGAGGAGCAGCTATGCCCGTACACATACGAAAGCGCTATTCTCCGCGCTGGTGATAAACAACTGAGCGTGGCCCTTGGCCGCATCAACCTCAGGGAGCCCAGAGCTCAGTGTCTGGTCTCATCGCAACGCCTCCGCTCGGGAGTGCCGCGCGAGGGGGCTGGGCATGGGGGCTACGCCTGGGTCATGCCTAGACGTACGCCCCGCAGCCAGGCCCCTTGGGCCTGGTTCGTCGCGCGTCTCTCCCCGAGCGGAGCCAAGGTACGAAGGCCATTTGAGCGTCAAGGGGGACTCCTGAGCATCACGACTCAGGAGCCTAACTGGTCACGTAGCCCCTCACTCCTTAGTTCCGAAAGGCTAACGGCGGTTGAGGTATGCGCGGGGCCGGGCTCTGCAGACGTAGAATGGTAGATTCACCCACACATCTCACCTCCCTACTTGTTGTTCGTGCGCCAAGGGAGACTCCTAAGCATCGCGACTCAGGAGCCTAACTTGTCACGTAGCCCCTCACTCCTTGGTCCCGTCCTGGTTTCCGGTCGGGGCTAACGACGGCTGAGGTATGCGCGGGGCCGGGCTCTGCCGGCATAGAACATAAGCAAGTTGGAAGAGCACAAAATTCAAGGAATTCAAAAGCAAATATTACACTCCATAACTGTTATCATGACACCAAACACAAGTTTAAACGCCTCCCCGAGGCATGATGCATGTTGCAGAAGCTGAAAGCAGGACAGGAGCCACGACGGAGTCATTTGTTGGCGGTGGAGCTGCGGGGAGCGGGTTCGCCTCGTGGAGCCGCAGGACCAGCAGCGCCTCGCTTCGGCTTGGTGCTGAAGGCCCGGAACGTCGACAGTAGAGCCTCCGCACGACCCTTCACGGCCTCAGCAGCGGCAGCGGCAAGCTCGCCGCTTGCTGGCTCCAGCAGGCTGTCGAGGTCGACGTTGGGGTCGCAAAGGTAGACGTGGGTAAGGACCCGCGTCAGCGCTGCAGAAGACAGGACGCGCGCCTCGGCCTCAGACGTAGGACCAAGGCCAAAGGTGACATCTTTAAGAGCACGGACCATGAAAGGGAGCAGCTTGGCGGGGCCATCCTTGGCGCCGGCCAGCGGGCTTTCCAGGCCGCTGTCATAGAGCAACTTTAGCAAGCCGCGAACCTTCACCTCCGTCTCCGTGAAGGCCTCGCGGTCCTCGGCAAGGACCCGCGCCTTGCCGTCCAGCTCGGCCTTCCACGCCTCCAACTCCTGCTCTAGTGCGCCCAGGCGGTCATGGCGCTTGTCAAGCTTGGCGTCTTGGTCCTTGATGGCCGCCTCGCAAGCCTTCAGGTCTTCTTCATTCTCTTGGCGGATGCGGACCACCTCGGCAAGCTGATCCCACAGGCCCTGCAGTTCGCTCTCCAGCGCCTTGCAGCGACCTTGGGCATCAGCCGTCTCTCCCAAGGCGGCGTCCCGAGCGGCCTTCGCCCCGAGGACGGCCTGCTTCTCCTCGTCGCAGGCCATCGAGGCCTGAACCAGCGATGCTCGAATCGAAGCGTCAGAGCAAATCCAGCCAGAAGCCAGCTCCAAGCGCCCGGCCACCAAGCGAGGGTCGGCGCCCAGAAGATCTTGCCGCAGCCGGTCCAGTTCGGCAGCGGCGCGATCCAGGATGGTGGAAGGAGTTGGAGAGACAGCAGTTGGTGGAGTAGGAGGAGAGGACGGCAGCGTAACCACAGCATCCTGAGGCAGGACCTGTTGCGCCCCAACAGCTGTGGCGATGGCATCAGGCAAGGATACTTCAGGAGTCGCTTGGGCCATGGGGGTTGAGCTCGCCCCAGCCAGCTCCACCAGGCCTCGCGAGGACGACCGGGCAGGAGAGGCCTCTGACTTGCAGCCACCTTCTTTCATGGGCAGAGGCATTGCCCCGGATGGAGCCTCAGGAGCCCCCTTCAGTTTCTTCGCCGCAGGCGCCAGCCTAGCGAAGAGATACAGACATCAAGCCTCAACGACAAAGCAAGGAATAAAACAAGAATCAAGCACTTACTGGTCGCCGCTCGCAAGCTCGAGCAACCTCCGGCCATACTTGAAGCCCGAGAGCCGGCTGCTGGGATCAGCCTCGAGAGGCTCGGAAGCAGGAGGCACGTCTGAGGATCGCCTCGGAGCCGGGGCAGACCCGAGGGGGACCAACCTAGACCTGGCCTTCTTCGAGATCGGGGGAAAGCTCCCGCTGCCCCGCTCGTCATCATCCTCGTCGTCACTCGGTGGGAGGCGGAGAGCGTGGGGTCTGCGCCGGGGGAGAGGCGCTCTCGACTCCCCGTCGGTAGCCTCGGAGTCAGGCTCCCCTTCCCGCTCCTCTTCTTCCTCCCCTTCGCTGGAGTCGCCGAGGGACACGTTCACCGTCGCCTGGGCCACCGGGTCCTCGGGAGCCTCCATGGGCACGGGCCCGTCCCCATTGAAGACGGGCATGGAGTCCACCACCTTCTCCCAATCATCTCGAAGAAACAGGGGCACAGGGGCGCCCTCCAGCCTCGCCACGTCTCCTCCGACCAAAGATTGGAAGACCGTGGCCAGGTCTTCGTCGGCCAAGACTGCGGGGCTCAAGCAGGGCCTCCACAGCGGAAGCGAGTACTTACGAAGCAAGGCCACCTGGTGCTCCAGGAACTCCCTCAGGAGCGATGCACTAGTCAGCTTCGCCGCCGACATGTTGCCCGGCCTCAGATCTGCGTCCATCTTCTCCAACACTGACTTCGCGCGGGGGTCCACGAGTTCCGCGCGAGACCAATCATCAGAGCTCGTGGGCTGCCACGTGGGCAGAATCAGCCGAGGGTGGATGCGCCCAACATCTACCATGACCCACTTGCTCCTGAAGCCCTCAATCCTCTTCCCGGGCTTCGAGATGGCGTTGGAGCCGCCATACGCGAAAAAGCTCGCGCACGTGGAGATGGCACCACGAGAGGGCCGGAGGGAGAAGTAGTGGCGCAGCAAGGCCACTGAGGGCTGCACTCCGACGTGAGCCTCGCAATAGTAGGCGAAGATCGCTAGAAGAAGAACAGAGTTGGGGTGGAGATGCAGATCTTGCAGGTCGTAATGGCGGAGGACAGAGAAGAAAAACTCAGAAAAGGGAGGCACCAGACCGGCAGCAATGGCGCTTACGAAGAGCGGATAGAAGGTGCTCCCTCGGGCCTCAGGAAGGGCGGAGCCGGCCTTGAACACCTTTGCCCCGTCGATGCCTTGTGCCGCCACCATCCGGCGCATCCGGGCAAGGCTCGCCTCCGACACGTTTGGCGAGTCCAAGGCGGGCGAGTACCAAGATTCGGTCGGGGTCTGGCGAGGCGCCATGTCTTGCTAGGGCGCGCAGTCAAGGTAGATCTGAAGATTTCGGAGGCAGGAAGGAAGAGCGCAAGAAAGGGGATCTGGGCAATGACCGAAGGAAACAAGGGAAGCAAAGCCTAGGCAGATGCTGCTCTTTCGTCGATTCACGCAGTTGCGGAGCCGCCCACGTCCAATCAACCACCACGCGGCGCCCGAGGCCGCAGGCTGTTAGGACCCGTGACGCTTCGCACTTGCCCCTTCGCCTCTCTGCTCAGCCAAGTCCGGGCGCGCCTTGGGCCCGGGGGCTTCTGTCGGCATTCTGGGAACGGGGGTCCCCAGACTTGCCTGCCTGCGGCCTGCGGCGTGGCTCAAGGGGCGGCCTAGCATGGCCCATCTCCATCAGCACGAGCTCAAGACCCTCGCGAGGGGCCAAGCCTCGCGGGGCGGACGATAGGAGGCTTCCTCAGGCACGGCCTCGTCAGGCTGGCTCGCGAGAAGGCGGAGAGATCAAGGCGGGGTACCTCACGAGGTTCCCATGACGCAAGCCATGACGACCAAGGGCGCCAGGCGGGCGCCAGCCCGCGCAGTGTCCTTTTTTCCTCTTTGGTGCAAAGGGAGCAAGCGCAGGCGAGAGCATCAAGCAAAGGCATCCATTTCGGTGCAACAAGACCAAGACCAACAGAACGACAGGATGGAGGTCATCGTGGAGCCCAAGATGGCGTCACCACCAGAGCCTTTGGCAGGCGAGGACCAACTTTAGTCAGGATAATTGTACTGATGTTCCCCTTCAAAATGGCCAATTGTTGGCGCCCTTCCCGCTCAATATTTGGGAAGAGGCCCAGGGCCTTTGCCTATAAATAGGACTAGCCACCACAAAGTAGAGGAGAGATCGAATCACAACGGACCGATCGATCGAGAGAGTGACTGAACTCCCCCTAGTAGTTCATCGCACCAGCCAAGAACAGACCCTCGCGAGGCTGTTCTTCCTTGCATTGTTCATCATCAGCCCAAGAGGCAATCCACCACACCACACACTGGAGTAGGGTATTACACCGCAATGGTGGCCTGAAATAGTATAAACTTTGTGTCTCTTGTGTTGTTCCTTTGATTGCTTAGATCATAGCGAGGCGGTGACGTGCAGGTAGGCAGAGGGCGAAATCTCCGCGCGCACCCCATTGTTCGAATCTAGAGGGTCTGCCAGAACCCGAAATCCGACAGGTCATCACCGGGAGTGGTCCCGATTATTGTCAGTTAGGGGTTGCCGGATCATAACACATAGTAGGTGACAATTGACTTGCAAGATAGGATCAAGAACTCACATATATTCATGAAAACATAATAGGTTCAGATCTTAAATCATGGCACTCGGGCCCTAGTGACAAGCATTAAGCATGGCAAAGTCATAGCAACATCAATCTTAGAACATAATGGATACTAGGGATCAAACCCTAACAAAACTAACTCGATTACATGGTAAATCTCATCCAACCTATCACCGTCCAGCAAGCCTATGATGGGATTACTCACGCACGGCGGTGAGCATCATGAAATTGGTGATGGAGGATGGTTGATGATGACGATGGAGACGGATTCCCCTCTCCGGAGCCCCGAACGGACTCCAGATCAGCCTTCCCGAGGAAGATTAGGGCTTGGCGGTGGCTCCATATCGTAAAACGCGATGAATCCTTCTTTGTGATTTTTTCTCCCCGAAAATGAATATGTGGAGTTGGAGTTGAGGTCGGTGGAGCTCTAGGGGCCCACGAGGTAGGGGCACGCCCCGGGGGGCGCCCTGCACCCTCGTGGATAGGTTGTGGGCCCCCTGACGTTGATTCTTTCGCCAATATTTTTTTAATTCCAAAACGTGCCTCCATGGTTTTTTAGGTCATTCTGAGAACTTTTATTTCTGCACAAAAATAACACCAGGGCAGTTCTGCTGAAAACAGCGTCAGTCTGGGTTAGTTCCATTCAAATCATGCAAGGTAGAGTCCAAAACAAGGGCAAAAGTGTTTGGAAAAGTAGATATGATGGAGATGTATCAACTCCCCCAAGCTTAAACCTTTTCTTGTCCTCGAGCAGTTCAGTTGACAAACTGGAAGTGATAAAGAAAAACTTTTACAAACTCTGTTCGATCTTGTTGTTGCAAATATGTAAAGTCATCATTCAAGTTTTCAACAAAGATTATGGACTAACCATATTCACAATAACATTTAGGTCTCATGTTTACTCATATCAATGGCATAATCAACTAGCGAGCAATAATAATAAATCTCGGATGACAACACTATCTCAAAACAATCATAATATGATATAGCAAGATGGTATCTCGCTAGCCCTTTTTGAGACCGCAAAACATAAATGTAGAGCATCCCTAAAGATCAAGGACTGACTAGACATTGTAATTCATGGTAAAAGAGATATAGTCACAATCATACTTAATGTAAATTAATAGCAATGCATGCAAATGACAGCGGTGCTCTCCAGCTGGTTCTTTTTAATAAGAGGGTGATGACTAAACATAAAAGTAAATAGATAGGTCCTTCACAGAGGGAAGCAGGGATTTGTAGAGGTGCAAGAGCTTGAGTTTTGAAACAAAGATAAATAATATTTTGAGTGGCATACTTTCATTGTCAACTTAACAACCAAGAGATCTCGATATCTTCCATGCTACATACATTATAGGCGGTTCCCAAACAGAATGGTAAAGTTTATACTTCCCCACCACCAACAAACATCAATCCATGGCTGGCCCGAAACAACGGGTGCCGTCCAACTAACAACAATCCTGTGGGAGTTTTGTTTGTAATTATTTTGTTTGATTTGAGCATGGGATTGGGCATCCCGGTTACCGGCCATTTTCTCGTGAATGATGAGCGGAGTCCACTCATCGTGAGAATAACCCACCTAGCACGGAAGATATAGACAACCCTAGTTGATACATGAGCTATTCGAGCATACAAAACAGAATTTCATTTGAAGGTTTAGAGTTTGGCATATACAAATTTACTTGGAACGACAGGTAAATACCGCATATAGGAAGGTATGGTGGACTCATATGGCATAACTTTGGGGTTTATGGAAGTGGATGCACAAGCAGTATTCCCGCTTAGTACAAGTGAAGGCTAGAAAGAGATTGGGAAGCGACCAACTAGAGAGCGACAACAGTCATGAACATGCATTAAGATTAATCAACAATGAGTGCAAGCATGAGTAGGATATAAATCACCATGAACATAAATAATATCGTGCAGGCTATGTTGATTTTGTTTCAACTACATGCGTGAACATGTGCCAAGTCAAGCCACGCGAATCATTCAAAGGAGGATACCACCCTATCATACCACATCACAACCATTTTAATAGCATGTTGGAACACAAGGTAAACCATTATAAACTCCTAGCTAATTACGCATGGCATGAGCAACTATAATCTCTAATTGTCATTGCAAACATGTTTCATCCATAATAGGCTGAATCAGGAACGATGGACTAATCATATTTACAAAAACAAGATAGGTTGAGTTCATATCGGCTTCTCTCATCTCAATCAGTCCATCATATATCGGCATTATTTCCTTTCACTTGCACGACTGAACGGTGTGGATAATAATAATAGTGCACGTGCATTAGACTAAGCTGGAATCTGCAAGCATTTAATACAAAGGAGAAGATAAGGTAATATGGGCTCTCGGTTAGATCAACAATAATGCATATGAGAGCCACTCATCATTTTCATCATGGTCTTCTCCTCTCGACCCCCAAAGAAAAGAAAAGAAAAGAAATAAAACTATTTACACGGGAAAGCTCCCAACAAGCAAAAGAAGAACGACAAATATTTTTGGGTTTTCTTTTAATATTACTACTACAAGCATGGAAAGTAAACTAGCTAAAGGCTACAACTAATTTTTGTTTGGTTTTTCTCAAGGTTTTTAAAACACACAAGAAGAAAGCAAGAAAAATAAAATAAACTAGCATGGATGGTACAATGAAAAAGTATGAGCACCGACAACTAGAATGAGTGTGTGAACATGAATGTAATGTCGGTGAGAAATACGTACTCCCCAAGCTTAGGCTTTTGGCCTAAGTTGGTCTACGCCCATGGATCGAAGCTACCCTCTCTGGTGTATTGAGGAGGGTCCTCGGGATGCCACTGGTTAGCGATCTCCTCTGGATCCCACTGATAAACAGATTGACGATAAGGGTCAAGTGGTGGTTACGGCTCAGGCTCTGGAACTTGTGTCAGATTCCAGTATGCATAAATGTCCTCGGGCGGGATGAGGTACGTGCCTGAAAGTATGTTAAACAAAGAGGGTGCAGGAAAGGTAATAGTCTCACGACGAGTTTTAGCAAATATCAAGTTATACTTAAGCATCTTCTTCTTATTTCTAACAATAAAGTCATGTGCTACCATACTCTTATAGTCTAGGAAAATAGTGGGTAGCAACTTTTCCTCTTTCTCATGATGCCTAATTGGTATCTCAAAGTGTTTAGCAAGGCGTGCAGCAAAGATACCTCCGAAGATGGGGCCCTTTCTACGGTTCAGACTTAGTTGTTTAGCAACAACAACGCCTAAACTGAAGGCTGTATCATGAAAGAAAGCATGGCGCAAAATAACAAGGTCAGGGGCACTAAGGTTTCCACTGTTCCCGCGACCAATTAAGCATCTACTAGCAAATATCGCAAAGTAACGTAGAACAGGATAATGTATACTAGTAGTTCTTGCATCTGAGACTTTCCTCGTTTCACCTACAGCAATCCTATCAATAAATCCATCCACATCACTAGGATGTAGTTCCTCGATGCTGCCCACAAAGGGTAACTTGCAAACCAAATAAAAGTCATGGAGTGACATCTCCTTAACCTCATCATATAAATGAAACTCCACTAAATATGGTGATTTCTTAGCATGGAAGTAAAAAATTTGCACGAAAATATTATTGAGTAGGAGATACCGTTCGCGATGGTCGTGGAGGAAGTCGGTGAGGAATTCATTCTCAACCAAGTAATAAAAGTCATCATAAATTCCAGCGGCCTTCAAGAACACATCACAAGGCCATTCACACGGCCGGACCTCCGTGGTGCGAGGAAGATTGTACTTGGGATTTTTATTCTCCTCATTCTGCTTATCCTTCGAGCTTCGGCTCGAGGAACCCCTCAACAATCTCTTCGTCATTTTTTTCTCCGAAAAATTTCTGAAATTTTTAGTGACTCAAAATAAAAGTGAACCGAACTCAACAAGATTGATAGCAACTACTCCCACAAATGCCTAGAAGCTAAATCATGCATTAAAACTACCTTGGACCATATAAATTTTACATGCAAGCTCAAGAACAGGGTCACCTTAGCAGCAAAATTTGCAATAAATAAAGCACTAGAACACAAACTAATTGGACCATTGGAGGAGTCACATACCGAAGAACAATCATCCAAAACAGTTTTGTGAATGGAGCTTTGAGCAAGGAGATCGAAAATGGCAGCAAAATGAGCTAGAACACGGGTTTGAGCTATGGGAGGATTTTTCTGGAGGAAGACAAAGTGTGTGGGTGCTGGAGTAAGTGGAGGGGGCACGTGGGGACAACGAGGCAAGTGGCGCGCCCCAGGGTGGGCACGCCCTATGCCCTTGTGGCAAAATGGTGGGTCCCTCTGGTGTGTTCTGAGTGCCAGGAATTCTTAAATATTCTACAAAAAATCATACTTCATTTTCAGGGCATTTTGAGAACTTTTATTTTCGGGGTATTTTTTTATTGCATGGATAATTCAGAAAACAGACAGAAAATGCTATTTTACTTTATTTAATATAAATAACAGAAAGTAAAAGGAGGGTACATAGAGTTGTGCTTTCTAGATTCATCCATCTCAGGCTCATCAAAAGGAATCCACTAACAAGGTTGATCAAGTCTTGTTAAAAAACTTCTTCCGAATAACATGAAACCAGAGAATTTTCGAATAACACTAGGTTACCTCAACGGGGATATGCATGTCCCCAACAATAAGAATATCATATTTCTTTTTGACAGTAGGAAGAGGGAATTCAAAACCTCCAATAGTAATCGTTGAAATTTTCCCAATAGAATTTATACTATGAACTTGAGGTTGTTTCCTTGGAAAGTGTACAGTATGCTCATTACCATTAACATGAAAAGTGACATTGCCTTTGTTGCAATCAATCACAACCCCTACAGTATTTAGAAAAGGTCTACCAAGGATGATCGACATACTGTCGTCCTCGGGAATATCAAGAATAACAAAGTTCGTTAAAATAGTAACGTTTGCAACCACAACAGGTGCATCCTCACAAATACCGACGGGTATAGCAGTTGATTTATCGGCCATTTGCAAAGAGATTTCAGTAGGTGTCAACTTGTTCAAATCAAGTATACGATATAAAGAGAGAGGCATAACACTAACACCGGCTCCAAGATCACATAAAGCAGTTTTAACATAGTTTCTTTTAATGAGGCATGGTATAGTTGGTACTCCTGGATCTCCAAGTTTCTTTGGTATTCCACCCTTAAAAGTATAATTAGCAAGCATAGTGGAAATTTCAGCTTCTGGTATCTTTCTTTTATTTGTAACAATAACTTTCATATACTTAGCATAAGGAATCATTTTAAGCATATCACTCAAATGCATATGCCAAAAGATAGGTCTAATCATTTCAGCAAAGCGCTCAGAATCCTCATCATCCTTTTTCTTGGATGGCTTGGGAGGAAAAGGCATGGATTTTTTAACACATGGCTCTCTTTCTTTACCGTGCTTCCTAGCAACAAAGTCTCTCTTATCATCTTATTGATTCTTTGATTGTGGGTTATCAAGATCAACAGCAGGTTCAATTTCTACATCATTGTTATTACTAGTCGAGCATCAACATGAACATCATCATTAAAATTATCAGTAGGTTCATGTTCATTACCAGATTATGTTTCAGCATCAGAAATAGAAATATCATTGGGATTCTCAGGTGTGTCTATAACAAGTTCACTAGAAGCATGCAAAGTCCTATCATTTTTCTTTTTCTTTTTCTTAGAAGGACTAGGTGTATCAATATTAGTTCTTTGAGAATCTTGCTCAACTCTCTTAGGGTGGCCCTCAGGATACAAAGGTTCCTGGGTCATTCTACCACCTCTAGTCATAACTATAATAGCATTATCATTTTTCTTATTATTTAATTCTTAAACAAATCATCTTGTCCCTTAAGTACTTGTTCTACTTGAGTGGTAACCATGGATGCATGTTTACTAATAAGTTTAAGGTCACCTTTAACTCTAGACATATAATCACTCAAGTGTTCAATCATAAGCATTACGTTTCATTTGTCTACCAACATAAGCATTGAAGTTTTCTTATTTAACAATAAAATTATCGAACCCATCCAAGCATTGGCTAGCAAACTTATAACAAGGGATATCACCTTCATCAAATCTATAGAGAGAATTTACCTTTATTACCTGTGTCGGATTATCGAGACCATGTATTTCTTCGATAGGTGGTAAATTCTTGACATCTTTAGCTTTAATACCTTTTTCTTTCATAGATTTCTTTGCCTCTTGCATATCTTCGGGACTGAGAAATAGAATACCCCATTTCTTCAGAGTTGGTTCAGGAAGTGTCCAATCATTATCATTGCTCAATATATTATTCAATAGCAATTCAGCTTGCTCAACAGTTCTTTCCCTGAAAACACAACCAGCACAACTATCCAGGTGGTCTCTGGAAGCATCTGTTAGTCCATTATAAAAGATATCAAGTATTTCATTTTTCTTGGGAGGATGATCGGGCAAAGCATTAAGTAATTGGAGAAGCCTCCCCCAAGCTTGTGGGAGACTCTCTTCTTCAGTTTGCACAAAATTATATATTTCCCTTAAGGCAACTTGTTTCTTATGAGCGGGGAAATATTTTGTACAGAAGTAATAAATCATATCCTGGGGACTACGCACACAACCAGGAGCAAGAGAACTAAACCATATCTTAGCATCACCCTTTAATGAGAATGGAAATAACTTAAGGATATAATAATAATGAATTTTTCCTCATGAATGAATAGGGTGGCTATATCATTCCATTTAGTAAGATGTGCCACAACACTTTCAGATTCATAGCCATAAAAAGGATCAGATTCAACCAAAGTAATTAACTCAGGATCGACAGAGAAATCATAATCCTTATCAAAAATACAGATAGGTGAAGTAGCAGAAGCAGGATCATATTTCATTCTAGCATTCAGAGACTTTTCTTTCAGCTTAGCTAATAGTTTCTTAAGATCGTATCTATCTTTGCAAGGAAAAACGTCTCTAGCAGTTTCTTCATCCATAACATAACCCTCAGGTACATCAGGCAATTCATATCTAGGGGGAGAATCTTCATCATCAATTTCATCAATATTATCAGTTTCAATAATTTCATTCTCTATAACCCTAGCAAGTTCATCAAGAAATTCACCTAATGGCACAGTATTATCAAGCATAGAAGTAGTTTCATCATAAGCGTCATGCATAGCAGAAGTGGCATCATCAATAACATGCAACATATTAGAATCAATAGCAGGTGTAGGTGTAGGTGTTGCAAATTTACTCATAACAGAAGGTGGATCAAGTGAGGAGCTAGATGGTAGTTCCTTACCTTCCCTCGTAGTTGAGGGAAAAATCTTGGTTCTTTCATCTTTCAAGTTCTTCCTAGTGATCAACAGATATAAATTCCAAGTGACTCAAAGAATAGAGCTATGCTCCCCGACAACGGCGCCAGAAAATAGTCTTGATAACCCACAAGTATAGGGGATCGCAATAGTTTTCGAGGGTAGAGTATTCAACCCAAATTTATTGATTCGACACAAGGGGAGCCAAAGAATATTCTCAAGTATTAGCAGTTGAATTGTCAATTCAACCACACATGAAAGACTTAATATCTGCAGCAAAGTATTTAGTAGCAAAGTAGTATGGAAGTAATGATAACGGTGGCAAAACTAACAGTAGCAGTTTTGTAGCGATCGTAATAGTGGCAACGGAGATGTAACTAAGCAAAGAACAATATGTGAAAAGCTCGTAGGCAATGGATCAATGATGGATAATTATGTCGGATGCAATTCATCATGCAAAAGTTATAACATAGGGTGACACAGAACTAGCTCCAGTTCATCAATGTAATGTAGGCATGTATTCCGAGTATAGTCATACGTGCTTATGGAAAAGAACTTGCATGACATCATTTGCCCTACCCTCCCGTGGCAGCGGGGTACTAACGAAAACTAAGGGATATTAAGGCCTCCTTTTAATAGAGTACCAGACCAAAGCATTAGCACTGAGTGAATACATGAACTCCTCAAACTACGGTCATCACCGGGAGTGGTCCCGATTATTGTCACTTCGGGGTTGCCGGATCATAACACATAGTAGGTGACTATTGACTTGCAAGATAGGATCAAGAACTCACATATATTCATGAAAACATAATAGGTTCAGATCTAAAATCATGGCACTCGGGCCCTAGTGACAAGCATTAAGCATGGCAAAGTCATAGCAACATCAATCTTAGAACATAATGTATACTAGGGATCAAACCCAAACAAAACTAACTCAATTACATGGTAAATCTCATCCAACCCATCACCATCTAGCAAGCCTGTGATGGGATAACTCACGCACGGCGGTGTGAGCATCATGAAATTGGTGATGGAGCATGGTTGATGATGACGATGGCGATGGATTCCCCTCTTCGGAGCCCCGAATGGACTCCAGATCAGCCCTCCCAAGGAAGATTAGGGCTTGGTGGCGGCTCCGTATCGTAAAACGTGATGAATCCTTCTCTCTGATTTTTTTTGTCCCCAAAAGTGAATATATGGAGTTGGAGTTGAGGTCGGTGGAGCTGCAGGGGGCCCACGAGGCAGGGGGCGCGCCCTGCACCCTCGTGGACACGGTGTGGGCCCCCTGACGTTGATTCTTTCGCCAATCTTTTTTATTAGGGACAATTGCATTTTTACCCCTAGTTGGTTCCTATCCACGGGTTTTGCCCTTACTTTTCGAGCTTGCTCAATTTTGCCCTTACTTTTTCCATCGAGGTCCCTCGAATGCCCTTTGACCGCTTGACCAAAACTTTGAAAATTCATAACTAATTCATACAAACTCAGAAAAATGCAAATATGATATCAAAATGTTCAGATAAACATTACCTTTATGGGCATATGATTTGCATTCAGGACAAAAGCATCGTTTAAACTACCCAAGGTAATTAATTTTATTAACATTATTAAAAATAAATAGGTATAAACAATATTTTTTCATGAATAAAAATTATATGCAAATGTAGGTGATGTTTTCTGAACATCCTGATACCTTGTTTGCATTTTCCTGAATTCGTATCAAATTGTTATGAAGTTTTCAAATAATGGTCAGAGTCATTAGAACATTCATAACAAGTTGATACAAACTCAGAAAAATGCAACTAAGTTATCAAGATGTTCAGAAAACATCACCTATATTTGCATATAATTTTTATTCATGAAAAAATATTGTTTATACCTATTTATTTTTAATAATGTTAATAACATTAATTACCTCGGGTAGTTTAAATGATGCTTTTTTCCTGAATGCAAATGATATGCCCATAAAGGTTATGTTTCTGAACATTTTGATAGCATATTTGCATTTTCTCTGAGTTTGTATGAATTAGTTATGAATTTTCCAAGTTTTGGTCAAACGGTCAAAGGGCATTCGAGGGACCTTGATGGAAAAAGTAAGGGCAAAACTGAGCAAGCTCGAAAAGTAAGGGCAAAACCCGTGGGTACGAACCAACTAGGGGTAAAAATGCAATTGTCCCTTTTTATTAATTCCAAAACGTGCCTCCGTGCATTTTTTGGTCATTCTGAGAACTTTTATTTCTACACAAAAATAACACCATGGCAGTTCTGCTGAAAACTGCGTCAGTCCGGGTTAGTTCCATTCAAATCATGCAAGTTAGAGTCCAAAACAAGGGCAAAAGTGTTTGGAAAAGTAGATACGTTGGAGACGTATCACATATCTGAGGGAAATATCTACCGCCGCTGTGCTGCATCATCCCTTCCTCTTTGGGGAAATACCAACGTAACTTCAAGCGACATGATCTACATGGGGCCTGAAGCCCACGACTGGTAACTTTCAGGATAAGTACGGCCGCACAGCAGTCAAAATTAAACATAAAACACACACAAGTATGATAAACCATACGAAATACCACTGGCTCATCAAGCATACGGATTCATCACAAATTCATACATTACGACATAGTTACTCAAGGAATACATCCTTGGAGCAATTCACCTCCATGGCCCGAGCCCCGTCCAGCACGGCGGTGAAGTACTGCTCTGGGCACGTATGCTCCTTACCAGCCGACGGAGGACCGGTGGCCATCTAGATGGGCTTGATCTTCGGCCAATGCACCAGTCTTCACAAACACCATCCGAGCCCCCTCGATGCAGACCGAATGCTTGACAGCATCAATACAGGCAGAAGCATCACACAACTTTGCCACCAGACCAAAGTAGCTTGTCGGCATGGTCTTGGAAGGCCATAGCCGGATGCAAAGATCCTTCATGGTCAGCTCCGCCATGCAGTGCAACTCCATCATCTGCTTCATTTGATTATCGAGGAGGGGAGGGTGCTTTGGTGCCTGGAACTGTGCCTAGAATAGCCTCAGATCAGTACACCCTCCCGAGCCGCATAATGCCTCGCTGCATCAGCCGCACTCCTCGAGAGCTCCGCAAAGGCGCCTGCGGAACGCCAGACCTGGGGGAGCAACTTGAATATTTTGCCACCAAATACACTCTGCAGTAAGTACTTCTTACCATTTGCTTTACTTGCCGGAGATCCTCCCGGGCACTCCGCATCTCCGACCGCGCCTCTTGGATCTCTGTCTTCATATTCGCTAGTGTAGTGGTGTGCTCTTTATTCTTTTACTCAAGGTCCTCACACTTCGTGATGGCATCCTTGAGCTCTTGTTGCACGTCGGCCACCCTGGCCTCATGCTTCTCGCGATCGATTTTCACCAACATGAGATCGGCAGCCACCTGTCCAGCCACTGCCTTCTGTTCGGCCGCTTCCTTCCTGGACCGCAGCACTTCGGCCTTGAGGCTTTCAACCTCCGCGACGGCAGCCGCACAACAATCTCTCGCATATGGATAATTCTGGATACTTTGCTTGACAAAGAATCCCAATGAACCACATTTCACTCATACTAACCTTGTGCCTCATTGAACCTCTTATTGGAAAGGTTGAGCTCTTCATCAGAATGTTTAAGCTTCAGATTCATCTCAGCCAGTTCGGCGGCATTGGCTGCCATCGTTAACGCTAAAGCCTGCATTTACACAACAACCACCTTGGTTAGCCTATCATTCTGATGACCTGGATACTCAGCCAGGATTCTTTTCAAAACCTGCTAGAGTCTCGGGGGCTGCTATGTCTAAGGATCGTCATTGTCCTGACTATAAAATATACTTTCACGAAAACAAAAAAATTTATTGGTTTACGTCAAAGCTGGTCAAGAGGCCTCAGAAAGCATCTTTCAGTCCGTTGTTAACAGACCGAACGCTTTGCAAAACTGCACCCATCAGGGTGTGGTGTTCCGCTACTATGGAGGAGATGTTCACAGCCTCGTCCTTCTTTTTCGGCCACTCCACCACGGCCTGGTCCCCATTGTTCGGTGCCGGTGGTTGGGCCCCTGTTCCCCCTTCGATGGGAGGTGGCTGTGACACTTTGAATGGCTATGAAGGCTCCGAAATAGTCTTCTGAGAGGGCTCAGACCGCCCGGGCCCCCTCTCCTGGTCTTCGGTGTCCGAAGCGTTAGCTTCGGCCATGTCGATGTCACCATCGCCCCTCGTGTTCGGCACGGGTGGGGTCCTTTGGGACAATACCACCCCGGTCTCCCCAGTGTCCGGGGGAGGTGCAGAGTGTTATGCGCCCCCGCTCTCCGCCAGATCGGTTGGCGGAGAAGTGCCTTCCGAGATTTGATCGATGGGGTGTGAAATAAATATGCCCTAGAGGCAATAATAAAGTTATTATTTATTTCCTTATTCATGATAAATGTTTATTATTCATGCTAGAATTGTATTAACCGGAAACATAATACATGTGTGAATACATAGACAATATAGTGTCACTAGTATGCCTCTACTTGACTAGCTCGTTGATCAAAGATGGTTAAGGTTTCCTAACCATAGACATGAGTTGTCATTTGATAAACAGGATCACATCATTAGGAGAATGAGGTGATTGACTTGACCCATTCTGATAGCTTAGCACTTGATTGTTTTAGTTTACTGCTATTTGTTTCTTCATGACTTATACATGTTCGTATGACTATGAGCTTATGCAACTCCCGATTAACGGAGGAACACTTTGTGTGCTACCAAACGTCACAACATAACTGGGTGATTATAAAGGTGCTCTACAGGTGTCTCCGATGGTACTTGTTGAGTTGGCATAGATCGAGGTTAGGATTTGTCACTCCAATTATCGGAGAGGTGTCTCTGGGCCCTCTCGGTAATGCACATCACTATAAGCCTTGCAAGCAATGTGACTAATGAGTTAGTTGCAGGATGATGCATTACAAAACGAGTAAAGAGACTTGCCGGTAACGAGATTGAGCTAGGTAGTGAGATACCGACGATTGAATCTCGGGCAAGTAACATACCGATGACAAAGGGAACAATGTATGTTGTTATGCGGTTTGACCGATAAAGATCTTTGTAGAATATGTAGGAGCCAATATCAGCATCCAGGTTCCGCTATTGGTTATTGACCGGAGACGTGTCTCGGTCATGTTTACATAGGTCTCGAACCCGTAGGGTTGATACGTCTCCGTCGTATCTATAATTTTTTATTGTTCCATGCCAATATTCTACAACTTTCATATTCTGTTGGCAACTTTTTATACTATTTTTTGGGACTAACATATTGATCCAGTGCCCAGTGCCAGTTCCTGTCTGTTGCATGTTTTATGTTTCGTAGAAACCCCATATCAAACGGAGTCCACATAGGATAAAAATAGACGGAGAATTATTTTGGAATATTTGTGATTTTTGGGAGGAAGAATCAACGCGAGACGATGCCCGAGGTGGCCACGAGATAGGGGCCCACGCCCACTTAAAGTGGGCGAGCCCCCCACCATCATGGGCCACCCGTAAGGCGGCTGATGCCCTTCTTTGGCTGCAAGAAAGCTAATTCTTGGAAAACAATCTGGGCAAAGGTTTCAATCCAATCAGAGTTACGGATCTCCAGGTATAAAGGAAACAGTGCCAGGGCAGAATTCCAGAACGCAGAAACAGAGAGATAGATCCAATCTCGGAGGGGATCTCGCCCCTCCCACTCCATGGGAGCCAAGGACCAGAGGTGAAACCCTTCTCCCATCTAGGGAGAAGGTCAAGGAAGAATAAGAAGAAGGGGGGCTCTCTCCCCCTTGCTTCCGGTGGCGCCGGAACACCGCCGGGGGCCATCATCATCACCGCGATCTTCACCAACACCTCCATCATCTTCACCAACATCTCCATCACCTTCCCCCATCTATATTCAGCGGTCCACTCTCCCGCAACCCAATGTACCCACTACTTGAACATGGTGCTTTATGCTTCATCTTATTGTCCAATGATGTGTTGCCATCCTATGATGTCTGAGTAGATTTTCGTTGTCCTATTGGTGGTTGATGAATTGCTATGATTGATTTAATTTGCTTTTGGTTATGTTGCTATCCTATTGTGCCCTCCGTGTCGCACAAGCGTGAGGGATTCCCGCTATAGGGTGTTGCAATACGTTCATGATTCTTTTATGGTGGGTTGCTTGAATGACAGAAGCATAAACCCGAGTAAGGGGATTGTTGCATATGGGATAAAGGGGACTTGATGCTTTAATGCTATGGTTGGGTTTTACCTTAATGAATCTTTAGTAGTTGCGGATGCTTTCTAGAGTTCCAATCATAAGTGCATATGATCCAAGAAGAGAAAGTATGTTAGCTTATGCCTCTCCCACATAAAACTTGCTATCGGTTTAGTAACGTAGTCAATTGCTTAGGGACACTTCCACAACTCCTACCACCACTTTTACACACTTGCTTTATTTACTTTATTGCATCTTTATCTAAACATCTCCTAGTTTTTACTTACACGTTCTCTATTATCTTGCAAACCTATTCAACAACACCTACAAAGTACTTCTAGTTTCTTACTTGTTCTAGGTAAAGCAAACATTCAAGCATGTGTAGAGTCGTATCAGTGGCCGATAGGACTTGAGAGAGTATTTGTTCTACCTTTAGCTCCTCGTTGGGTTCGACACTCTTACTTATCGAAAGAGGCTACAACTATCCCATATACTTGCGGGTCATCAAGACCTTTTTCTGGCGCCGTTGCTGGGGAGTCATAGCGTGGGGTGAATATTCTCGTGTGTGCTTGTTTGCTTTATCACTAAGTAATTTTTATTTTCTGTTCTTAGTTGTTTTCTATCTTTATTTATGGGTAGGAAGCGCAAAATACCAAAAAAATTAGTTGTACCTACTACACCAATGGTTGAAGAACCACTCAAAATCTATCACACTCCTGAATCTTTTTATTTGGATCATCTTCGATCCCTTTGTGCTCGTGCTGAAACCCCAACTAGCTTAGTTGATGGCAAATCTTTAGATGAGCATGCTTGTTATGTGCGACACCATATATCTAAAAAAGGGAAACTTTTACTGGATCAAATTCATCGTTTGCAATGCTATGCTTGGAATTTATGTGAAATATATGATATTACTTGTTGTTCTGAAAACCCTAAGAAACACCTTCCCTACCAATGTGAGTTTATTGATAATGGAATCGTATCTTCATATGCTAAGGGTGTTTATAATTACTATGATGTTCAACAAATTGAAGAATTTGTTGATTTTAAGGGTGCTTATGAAATTGCTTCTTTGATTGAGAAGTATGATGCTACTCTCTACAAATCCGAAAATTTGCCATACTTGAATATTGTTATGATAATTATGCTTCTAATGCCTATGTTAAACTATATATTGAGAAATTCTCCGCTGTCCAAGAAGAGACTAATATTTTGCAGGAAGGTATGGAAGAAGAAATTGATGAAACTGTGAGCTCATTGGATGAAAAAAATGATGAGGAGAGCGAAGAACAAAAGGAGGAAGAGAGGATTGGTCACCCGTGCCCACCTTCTAATGAGAGTAACTCTTCAACTCATACATTGTTTAATTCCCCTTCGTGCTTACCGAAGGATGATTGCTATGATGATTGCTATGATCCCGTTGATTCTCTTGAAATATCCCTTTTTGATGATGCTTGCTATGCTTGTGGACAAGATGCCAATATGAATTATGCTTATGGAGATGAACTTGATATAGTTCCTTATGTTAAACATGAAATTGTTGCTATTGCACCCACGCATGATAGTCCTATTATCTTTTTGAATTCTCCCGACTACACTATATCGGAGAAGTTTGCGCTTAGTAACGATTATATTGATGGGTTGCCTTTTACTGTTGCACATGATGATTTTGATAGATATAATATGCATGTGCTTGCTGCTCCTACTTGCAATTATTATGAGAGAGGAACTATATATCCACCTCTCCATGTTTCCAACACGATAGAATTGCAAGAAACTGATTATACTATGCATTGGCCTTTACTTGGTGTGCATGAATTGTTCTTTTATGACATGCCGATGCATAGGAACAGAGTTCGACTTCGTTCTTGCATGATATATGTTACATTGTGCTCACTACTAAATCAAAAATCATTGTTAATTAAAATTTGCTTTGATATACCTTGGGATCCGGGTGGATCCATTACTTGAGCACTATATGCCTAGCTTAATGGCTTTAAAAAAAGCGCTGCCAGGGAGACAACCTGGAAGTTTTAGAGAGTCATTTATCTCTGTTGAGTGCTTTTATATAGTTTAAAAACAAAAAAATAAAGAGGGGAACCTAAAACTTTTCAAAAAGGAAAGTGAAAGTGAGAGAGATAAGCATTGTTGAAGTGGGAGAGCTCCTTGAACTTTGTTCATGCTCACGGGAACTTTGTGAATCTTGATTACAGAAACTTTTCATCAAAAATAATTATCCCCTTGTACAATTCCATTGTATTATAAAAATAATGTGCCAAGGTTTGCCTTTAGGATGTTTATGATGCTTGTTGGTTTGTATGGTGCAAGACAGAAACTTTAGCTATAGTGCGCGATTTTACATTTTTAACTGGAACGTCAATTGGTTCTGATTCCTTTTGCATTGTCTTGATATACAATTTGTTTATTTTTCGTAATTTTGGTAGAATTTTTGAGGTACCAAAAGTATGGTGTATGTTCAGATTGCTACAGACTGTTCTGTTTTTGACAGGTTCTGTTTTTGATGCATAGTTTGCTTGTTTTGATGAATCTGTCAATTTATATTAGTGGATTAAGCCATGAAAAAGTTATATTACGGTAGACACAATGAAAAAACAAAATATAAATTGGTTTGCAACAGTACTTAGAGTGGTGATTTGCTTTATTATACTAACGGATCTTACCGAGTTTTCTGTTGAAGTTTTGTGTGGATGAAGTGTCTAAACGAGGAGGTCTCGATATGAAGAAAAGGAAGAGAGGCAAGAGCTCAAGATTGGGGATGCCCGAGGCACCCCAAGTAAATATTCAAGTAGACTCAAGTGTCTAAGCTTTGGGATGCCCCGGAAGGCATCCCCTCTTTCTTCAACAAGTATCGGTATCTTTTCGGATTCGTTTCGTTCATGCATTATGTGCAAGTCTTGGAGCGTCTTTTGCATTTAGTTTTCACTTTTCTTTTATGCACCACGCTGGTATGATATAGTCCTTGGTTGATTTATAGAATGCTCATTGCACTTCACTTAAATCTTTTGAGTATGGCTTTATAGAATGCTTCACGTGCTTCACTTATATCATTTGAAGTTCGGATTGCCTGTTTCTCTTCACATAGAAAACCGCCATTTGTAGAATGCTCTTTGCTTCACTTATAATTGTTAGAGCATGGGCATATTGATGACCCACAAGTGTAGGGGATCTATCGTAGTCCTTTCGATAAGTAAGAGTGTCGAACCCAACGAGGAGCAGAAGGAAATGATAAGCGGTTTTCAGTCAGGTTTTCCCTGCAAGCACTGAAATAGTAGGTGATAGATAGTTTTGTGATAAGATAAATAGTAACGAGCAAAAAGTAAATAAAGTAAATAAAGTGCAGCAAGGTGGCCCAATCCTTTATGTAGCAAAGGATAAGCCTGGACAAATTCTAATAATGAAGAAGGAGCTCCCGAGGACACATTGGGAATTATCGTCAAGCTAGCTTTCATCATGTTCATAAGATTCGCGTTCGGTACTTTGATAATTTGATATGTGGGTGGACTGTCACTTGGGTACTGCCCTATCATGGACAAGCATCCCACTTATAATTAACCCCTATTGCAAGCATCCGTAACTACAAAAAGGAGTATTAAGATAAACCTAACCACATCATTAAACATATGGGTCCATATCAACCCCTAACGAAGCAACGCATAAACTAGGGTTTAAGCTTCTGTCACTCTAGCAACCCATCATCTACTTATTACTTCCCTATGCCTTCCTCTAGGCCCAAATAATGGTGAAGTGTCATGTAGTCGACGTTCACATAACACCACTAGAGGAGAGACAACATACATCTCATCAAAATATCGAACGAATACCAAATTCACATGACTACTAATAGCAAGACTTCACCCATGTCCTCAGGAACAAACATAACTACTCACAAACACTAGTAGAAAAGGGGCCAATGGTCCAGGCCGGTCCAGCCCATTAGTCCCGGTTCAATCCAGAACTAGGACCAATGGGGGCATTGGACCCGGTTCGTGAGCCCCAGGGGCTGGCCGGGCCACGTGGGCCATTGGTCCCGGTTCGTCTGGACCTATTGGTCCCGGTTGGTGGGACGAACAGGGACCAATGGCCCTCGCTCCTGGCCCACCACCATTGGTCCCGGTTGGTGGCCTGAACTGGGACCAAAGGAGGACCATTAGTCCCGGTCCATTCCACCAACCGGGACTAAAGGGTTGGTCCTCGTTGCGGCCAAAGTTTAGTCCCACCTCGCCAACCGAAGGGGAATCAGACCGGTTTATAAGCCTCTCCCTCTCTGCCTTATTGAGCTCCTCTGAAAATGAAAATAGATGCCCTTATATAGGGAATTTAGCCTAAATTCATATGAATTTCTCTTGAAATTTGTTATGAATTTAAGTTGATTTTCCTCTATAAGCGCATCTATGCTCATTTCTGAGTAGCTTTTATATAGTTTTTTTTCTTTTCTGCTATATTTATTTTTTCTTTTTATTTCTGAGTTGTAATAAGTCATTAAAAATAAGCATCTATGCTCATTTTTTAGTAAAGTTAATCATAATTATTTTTTCTTCTATTTATTTTTGAATTGTAATAAGTCATTAAAAATAAGCATCTATGCTCATATTTTAGTAAAGTTAATCACAACATTTTTTTCTTCTTTTTATTTCTGAGTTGTAGTAAGTCATTAAAAATAAGCATCTATGCTTCTTTTTTAGTACAGTTAATCACAACTATTTTTTGC
>NC_041383.1:467731209-467732086 GCF_002162155.2 Triticum dicoccoides | reverse complement strand
TTTTTATTTTTATTTCTTAGTTGTAATAAGTCATTAAAAATAAGCATCTATGCTCCTTTTTTAGTACAGTTAATCACAACTATTTTTTGCTTCTATTCATTTCTGAGTAGTTTTCTATATAGTTTTTTTTTCTTTTCTGCTATATTTATTTTTTTTCTTTTTATTTCTGAGTTGTAATAAGTCATTAAAAATAAAAAAGAGGCGCAATGCTTGTTAATTTGCTTCAAGCCTTTTGGAATAGTGTCAACTGCACTGCATAGCTCTGTGCAGTCTACCGTATTCCTCAAGGCTTGAAGCTAACCAACGTGCAGGAGCATTGAGCCTCTTCGTCATCGTCTCTGCACTCAGGGCTTATAAACAGCTGCGAGTGCCTCTCGCTTGGCGAGGTGGGACTAAAAAAACAGCTGCAGGAAGAATCAACAAAAAACAGCTGCAGAAAATAAAAAAGTAGTTAGACGGGTCCATTGGTACCGGTTGGTGGCATCAACCGGTACCAATGCCGCTCTTTGGTCCCGGTTGGTGGAACCAACCGGGACGAATGCCGCTCTTTAGTCCTGGTTGGAGCCACCAACCGGGACCAAAGGTCTTCGTTTCCCGCCCTTTGGGCTGCTGAAAAGAGGCCTTTGGTCCCGGTTGGTGGCACCAACCGGGACTAAAGGGGCATTGGTCCCGGTTGGTGCCATGAACCGGGACCAAAGCCTTTGCTATATATACAGCACTTAGCGCGACTTCGATCTCTCCTGCTCCACTCCCGTCGCCGTGCGTCTCCCTGCCGCCACCCCGCCGTCGCCGCCCCGCCCCGACGCCATTGCCGCCACGCCCCGCCACACCCCGACATCGTCGCCGCCCCGCGCCGCCCCACCCAGCCCTGCCTCGC